>NW_026125790.1:0-89314 GCF_943737965.1 Phodopus roborovskii | reverse complement strand
GGATTTGTTGGAGTTATGATTTTCCTTGGTAAATGAATCTATTTCCTCTAGTTTATCTTCCATGCCTGAGATTCTCTCTTCCATCTCTTTTTTTCTGTTGGTCATTTTGTGTCTGTAGTTCACAATTTTTGCGCAGTTTTTCTATTTCCAGCATTCCTCTGGTTTTTGTTGTCTTAACTTTCTCTATTTCAATCTTTCAGCATTAAAGGTCCTGGGTGGTTGGAGGAAATCTGGGATGAGCCCACAAACTTTGTACCTCCAGGGTTTCCTCAAGTCCAATGAAGTTATTCCCAAATGTGAAAGCAAAAGGTTTTAATTGGGAAGAACAAAACAGTCTGGGAGTTCACTCTATTGGAAGGCTAAGTTACCTAGCAACAAAAGTGAAACGGAGGCTTGACACCCTAGTCTCAGCTCATAGGGTTTTCAAGGTTACAGCATTTCATAGAGTACCAAGTTTGATTGCAAGGGCATCAAGATTGATTAGCACAACTGCAAGGTTTTCTTTTTGTTTTTCCTGTATCTCATGAAAATAACATGTGGGGTCTGTACTCTGAAATCAGGAAGTTATCCACTAGAAGAGATTCTCTATCTTTGTAGTTTTTCCTTCTTGCCATTAACCCTAATTTTTAATTTTTCCATCACATCACATAAAGTAAAATATAAATTGTTAAATGTCTCCAAGAACTGTAGTCTTTCCAAGGATGCACAAAAAGCTCATTGAAGTTGACTAAAAAGACACAGGGCTCCCCTGCTCCCAATACTCTGAAGAGATTCTACCCGCAAAGTTTTAGTCAGAGTCATATCATTGATTCCAGGGAGATTCACGTATCTCATGAAAACCCACAGGAAGTAAAATCTGTCTTCCTGTTCCCACTCAGATGTTGGGAGGACCCAACACATGATTCATATACTACACAATGTACTCTTCCATCCTGGGGACAGCGGCCTCTCACTCACCATGTGATTACTGAGCTCTCCCAAGCTGTCCATTGAACTTACTACAGCAATAATCGAAGAACAGCACACACAAAAAAAAGGTGCCAGCTCTCATTTTAGAGAAAAGCCTGAATCTGGCACTAAGAAGGTCCCTGTACCTTTTATTATTGACAGATCATGAGGAGGGTCTGGTTGGCTGGTGATGACTGAGTAACAAGATTACCTTCTTAAAAACACAGCGCAATGATTCCTGACCTGGGCTTCCAACCCAGACAAAAACCTTTTCTAGGTCAGCAGAGATACACATTTCTACTGCACTGGCTTTGACTCCAAAATCAAATACTGCTCTCTTCCTGTACCCACTCCTTTCTCCTGAAAACAAGGTGGCTCTCTAGCTTTCACATGCCACTACACAATCACATGATGTGATTATTCCCTGTCCTAACTACTATTGAGAGATTTTGGCACAGAAAATGAGATGTTCTGTAGTTTCCCACTGATGTCAGCTGAAGTGAAACCACTTATTTCATGGTTTTCACTGGGACTTCAGAAAAGCAGGGGGAAAAAAAAGTAAAGAAAAGAGGAACCAGATCTCAAACAAGAAAATAAGTCTTTCTGCAATTTCAAGGCTGGATGATGGATCCACTGATTTAGAAACCTGACAACATTCCTGTTCAATAAGAGAACATTGAATAATGCAGCTATTTTCTCACTGTAGCCTGAGAAAGCTCTGCTCAGTCACCACAGTGCTTGTAGAAGAAAGCTTCCCAGCCCAATTCTCTCAGACTATTCAAATTACCCTGAAGCCAACAGTTTTTATTATTATTCATTTTTCAAAAATTTCAGGAATAAAACTCCCAATGCATTGGAGCTATCACCAAAGCATCTGACAGGAGAAAGATATATCATGTTCTTTCTGATATTGCTCCTTCCCTTCTCTCATGGTTTCTAAATTGTCTGTGACCACTAGATAAAATGTACACCCAGTTCCCCTGACCTCAGCAAAATACACAGAACAAACATCTTCTTTTTGCCATATGCCCTAAAATCTCTCTCAAGTTTTTAATATTCTAGGTGCCCTTCCCTGTGTTGAATAAAAAATTCATTCCAATCTGCATTTTGTAATTTTATGTGCAACATCTGCACATTGTTTCAAGGAAGGAGGGGATGATCATTTGCAGAGGTGAAACAGAGTGGGTTCTCTATTTTAGACAGGGTAAGTGACATTGAAATTTCTGTCTGACTATGTAGTGTTGGCTGTTGTTCTTGATTCCAGCACTCAGGAAGTAGAGGCAAGTAGATTTCTCTGAGTAGACTCCGGCCTACAGAGTAATTTCCAGGATAGCAGGGCCACACAGGGAAACTCTGTTTCAAACATCAAAAGAAATGAATTAATCAAATAATCAAATAATTAATTAATATTAAACAAGTGATGAGAAAAATTTACTAGAAAGCAACAACAAGGTTAATAATAATAATTGAACAGCTCAGTTTAATGAGCAAGTTCTAGGACAACAGGCACCACACAGGGAAATTCTGTCTCAAAAAACAAACAAACAAAAAAATTAGTTCCTGTTTGTGCAGATCTCTAAAATTCCTAGGTCTGGAGTAGAAGCCAGGCCCAAAGGAGGTGCAGGGCTTGCTTTGTCTTTAAGATCACTCTAATCCTTGAGGAACTGCTCTTGTCACTGAAGCCTTATTAGCCAATCAGGGACATTGAGCCAACCCTCCAGTCTGGGAGGTCTGGAAGGAGACTTCCTTGTGCCATGCTACAGGCTTGGTTTTGTATCAGAACAGGAGCGAGAGGATTGATTGCTGCTCTATGAGTGGTGCTGTCAGGAATTGTGAGGGGAGCTCATGGATGAACAGAGAAGCTGAAGGACGGTGAGTGACTCGATGTGGGAGGGTGGGATGGGGAGTCATGGAATTCAGTTTGGCAGACCCTCCAGGAGGAGGCTGGCCTGGAATGTGCTGCCACATTCAGTGTTCAGTTAGGCCCATTGTGGTCCAGCAGCTTCCCAGACCACTGTGTGGCCTATGAATACTTCTCCATGTGGTCTGCTTCTGAGGAAAGGATTTTGATGCGGTAGAATTGTGAATAAACTTCTGTGTAGTCAGCTCTATTATGGTTTTGGTGCATAGGGATGGCATTCACCAAAGAAGGAGAGGTTCAGTTACTTCAGTGCCTTCCAGAAGTCCTGCTCTTACCATCTAAAGTTTAGGGATCACATCCATTCAGAGTTATTATTGTTTTCTTTTATGCCATCAAAATAAATTTTCTTCTCTTGTGAAAATATAAATAAAAAGACCTTACTTTACATATTGAGCCCAGTTCTCTCTCCCTGTCATCCTCCTATTTCACTCAGTGACCTCCCTATACCACCCCAAAAAATTCCTCTGGGAGACTCAGTTCTTCCAAGAGGGATCATCAAAATCTGTCAAGTCATTTGAGTTTTGGCCCAGGCACTCCTCCTTGTCTCTAGGCTAAGGGAGTATCCAAATTGGGAGTTAATTTTATGCATGCTCTAAATGATATTATTTAATTATTTTTCATATATATATATATATATATATATATGCATGCGCATATAGGATATATATATATATATATATATATATATATATAAATTTTTTAAAATAGACTTTCTCCTTGTAGCTTTGCATCCTGACTTAGAATTTTCTGTGTGGTGCAGGCTATCCCCAATCTCATAGAGATCTGCCTGCCTCTGCCTCCCCATTGCTAGGTTATAGTCAAATGCATGTATAAATGGCATTCTTGTTTTGGACCACACTCCACCATTCAGCTGTTTTTGTCGAAGAGTGGAGTTGTTGACATAAAGATTTACCAATTCTTGGTGGATAGTTAGTCTCTCAAAATAGAATTTAGCTGAGGGAGTGCTGCACCTAAAATTAAATAAAAAATAAATAAATAAAATGAGTTTCATGCTAACCACTCATGTTAGAGATTATGATTCTAAAATATATTTGCTTCCTAGGATAGTCCAGACATATGTCTCCAAACCATGGCAATAGAATAACCACTGATTTCAATGGAGCAGGGCATTTACAAGCTGTTCAAGGGTTCCTTACTGGGCCAAAATGAACATTATGTCATGGTGTGCCAAAAACATCCATTTTCTTCTGGAGAAAAATCATGGCTCTGTCATATGGGCAAGATGAGCCCAGGTGACAACAGTTTGAAAAGGAAAACAATGAGGTGTTGAGGGCTGGACTGAGCAAGCAAGAATTTTTGTGTAGATCCCCACTCATGGAGAAGTAACCTTGTTCCTTCTGAAACACAGGAAAGTTCTTGGCAGAACAAATAACAGCTTCAGGGTTTGTAGCCTTAGGTGATTTCCATCAGATTTTGAGCTATTGAGAATAAAATAGAGCTCATCCCTTGAAACAAGGAAGATGCTTGGGAAAGAATGCAATTGTCTATGGCCAGGGCCTTTGTGGAGGGGCTAATTCAGATCCCAATTACACAACTCTTCACACTACAGGGAACTGTGGTTACTGGGCCTCTGACCACTGAGGGATTACTCGGTAATGTTATTGGGATTCCCTGTGTTCCCCCTGCACTATTTGGGTTGCATTTTCCTGAGTTTGCCCCATTAAATGTTAACTCTGTTGACTACCTAGATGTCCCTACTTCCATTCCCCCATGAAAGTAGTATACAAGACAGTATTCCTCATAAGAAGCTTACTTAGAATAATACATAGCTTCAGCAAAACACCCTTGACCAAGCTTTCATCTTTTCTTTGTTCTGCCTCCCCTACTTTCTCATCTTCTGGCATTTCTTCCTCAGGACCTGTCAGTAAAGTGTGACCTATTGTTTCATATTACTCATGTACACCTGGGATGGGTCCTTGTTTAACTGCCAGGGGCCGCCAAACAGAACAAGTCACCTAAGAGTCATCCACATTCAGATGGTCTAGTTTGGTGCCATGAAGGTCCCCCAACTGTCAGTCCATACTCTGTGAGTTCCCAATAGTGATAGAAGATGTGGTGTGGCTTTGTTGGAGTGGGCTTTACCCTGTTAGAGGAATCACATCACTGTAGGATGAGACATGATGTTTCTTATTCTCAGAATGATGCCCAATGTGTCAGAAACTCCCTGTTGCCTCTGAGTCATGCTGCAAGGACTCTAACCTCTAGGACTGCAGCAGTCTGCATGCTGATATGGCCCCTGCCATAATGTTGATTAACTGATCCACTGAAAATATCAGTGTGATACCTCAATTAAATGTTTTCTTTGAAAGTGCTGCCCTGGTCCATGGTGTCTCGTAACAGCAATGAAAATCTAACATAAGGCAGATGTCGTTCCCAGAGCCTGGGGCATTTCAGTGACAGGCTGTCCCTATAGTACAATTTATTTCTGATGTGTTCTCAATAGTTTGTTCTGGAAGCTTGCCTCTCCCTTTATGCCTGTTTGTTGGGTTTTTTTTTTCTTTTTCTCATGGCTATATGCTACTTAAAGGGCCAAGAAATGGTACATGTTAACCTCCTATTTTGTTTTCTTCTAAATGGATTAAGTGAATGCATTATAATGACCATGTCATGAAATAAGTGTTTGAGGCTCCAGATTTATATATAAGTATATTGTCAAAGAAGTTTGTATTTACAGTGAGTGTATTAGACTTCTTTGTCACACATGTATGGTTTATTGTAGGATGCAGTGACCTATGATGATGTGTATATCCACTTCACTCAGGAAGAATGGGCTTTGCTAAATCCTTCTTAGAAATGTCTCTACACAGATGTGATGATGAACACCTACAGGAACCTCACTACTACAGGTGAGACTGTATTTACCTTCATATTTTAAAATAAGAGACTCAATGTTTCTTGGTTACAGATACTATTCTGTAACTTTAATTGAGAAAAGGGAAACTTTGGTGAAAGTGTCAATGAAGTTATTAACAGAAATTTTGTACAATTTACAATAATACATCATATATATTCTGTTATTTCAGGCTACATTTGGGATGACCATAATATGGAAGATCATTGGCAAACTTCTAGAAGACATGAAAATTTTGCTGTAACGATATTTTAATGTATACTGGAAATTTTATTGAAGAGACACACATAAAAAATTTAAACAGTGAAAATAAGTGGAGCTTAAAATATAGTGATGGTTCTTATTTTCTGCCCAAACCATGTGTATCAGTGAAAGGTAACTCTGCTGTGTTTCCAAGGCATTCATTTAAAAGAGAGAAGGAAAAAATTCCTTAACAGATAACACCCTAGAATTGTAGTGCCTGGAGATCTATGCTGTAGATATGCCTGTCTGTTGAGTTTCATACTATTCAGATATTTGAAACAGTATACATGTTTCATAGGCCATAAGTATATATCAAAGACCTACTAAGAAAATAATCTGTAGTAAAGTAGGCATTACTTCTATATTTGTGACATTTCTATGTATATCGAAAAGGTCATTTTATGAGTGTCAAGAAGTTTGTTGTGGAGAAACCTTAATCTCTATAACACATGTCTGTGAGGAAAAGAAAGTCAAAGTGTGTGAATGCAATGTGGAAACCTTTTTATTGATATTGTTACTTTAATAAGTATATCATATGTTGAGTCAGGTAGTTGTGGCCCATGGCTTTAATTTCAGTATTCAAGATGAAGAGGAAGATGGATCACAAAATTTTGTGATCAGCCTGGTCTACAAAGTGAGTTCCAGGCTATCCAGGTCTACACAGAGACATTATGTATCAGAAAACCTAGGGGGAAAAAAAGAGAATATATGTTACGAGCCATGTGAATTTAGAATATGGAAAGATGAAACATTCCTTTCTCTCTTAGGACATTGAGAAGAAATAAAAGATATTCAGTAGTCATCACTTTGAGAATAATTGTTGAGTGTGAAACCAGTTTGAAATTTATCAGTATTCCATCATCATCTGAAAAATATCAACAAATACACTGCACTAAATCCATATGAATGTGTGAATGTTTCCATTTGTACTGGTATATTTGGCCAGTGTATTATGATTTATACAATGGAAAAATTGATAAAAGCAATAAATATGGCAAAGGTCTGCGATGGTCCAATTATTTTCAATTATGTGAGAAATCTCATGTGAACATATGCAGTAAATGTGGGCCATGAAATAAAGGCTCATACTCTGAATCACAGGTATCTTCTTTGAAAGCAAGACAATACCTCATGAGGGAAGCATTACGAAAGTAAATTTCAATATCTTAATCTTGTCTACACGTAGGCCGAATTATAAATTTATTTTATGCATGTACTAAGTTTCTTTAGTATCATGCATGTGGTAAAGTTTTAAATATGCTAATTATCTTTGCAGTAATAAAAGAAGCCATACAGGAGTGAATCCTGTGAATATACACAATGAATGTATGAATAACTTTGTATTTTACAGGCATCTTCAAAAGCTTGAAAAAATTCACACTGGAGAGAAACCATATAGAAATCTTCAGTATGGTGAAGTCTTTTCATGCCAATGTTTCCTCCAACTCTGTGAAAGAAAACACTCGGTAGAGAAAACCTATGAATGTAGTCAATGTGGTAAAGTGTTTGGAAGACATACTATGCTTAAAAGACATTTTAGAACACATAGTGGAGAGAAATCACAAGATTGTAATCAATGTGGTAAAGTCTTTTCACTATGCAATCATCTCAAAAAACATAAAAGAACACATACTGGTTAGAAACGCTATGAATGTAGTGAATGTGGTAAAGCTTTTTCACAACACTGGTGTGTAGTGAGATGGTCCTTCTGTGGCACTGACCAAGCCCATTGGGGGGAGGAGCCATGGGCAGAAGTGACCTGTGGAAGGAGTTCGGAGAGAGAGCCTGGAAAAGCTCTCTTGCTGGCGTGACTCGGACAGGAGAGAATAGGGTTGAATTTCCTGGTGTTCATCTGTCTAGGTTATAAGTTATTTCTCCCTGAATAAACATCTATTCGGATTATTTGTTTATCCTGATCCTTATTTAACCACAATATCTGGTGTCAGAAGCGGGATTAGGATTTTCACGGGACCTGAGTGAAACCCAGGCGGCAGACGCTGCTCCCCTCCACCACATACCCCAACGGGCAGGGTTTAACCAGGTGTACTCACCACAGCTTTGGGACATTTGCCTCTTCCTTATGGCAAAGGAGATCTTTGCCGCCAAAGTGGACCTGATAAGGCACTCACCACTTCTCATTTTATGCCCATTTCCGCACATCACTTTGCATTCGTGCACAGCCCCTCGGCACCTGCCCTGCTTGCGCGTTTTCGTGCCCTTAGTCTTGTGTTCCAGCAATTCTAGAAGTCTCCTTTTAACAAAATTTCGCCATAGTTTGTTAACAGCTATTCTATAGGACCAGAATCAGAAGGATCGTCTGCTGCTGGACAAAGTTTGGCGGTATACTTCTAGACAGAACTGGGATCAGACGGGCCTCGGCGGCTAGGCACTATTTGCTGGCACACCTCCAGGCATAACTACCACAAGCTGAGATCTACAACTAAAAGCATCAAAGTTCCAGGACAGCAGAATTACACCTAAAGTAATTGTAACATCCTTTGCAATTCAAGCTGATATAAAATCTGAGATAAATTGTTCCATAACTATGGCAGATAATTTTACAATGCAGAACTTTAGGAATTATTTTACTTCATATGTAGAAGGGATTTTAGAAGAAGAAACTTATGACTGGACCAATATGTACTTTTATTTTGTAATAGCAATGGGTTTCATCATTAACATCATATTCTTAAAGAACTGGTTTGAGATTACAGCAAATAATAAGGAAATTGTACAAACCATAGGAGACTTAGGAACAAGGATTCAAAACATTGAAAATGATAGAATTCAAAGCATAGAAAGCATAGAAATAAAGGTTCAGAATATTGAAGATGGCATTGGCGAGCTGACAGGTAGAATTTGTTTCATGTCAGATACTTCAATAACCAGAACAGAAACAATGCAATGCATTAACACATTAGCAGAAACAGCTCATTCCTGATCTGAGGAAGCTACTAATAAGTTTAAAAAACTGGAACATCAGATAGAAAGACTAGATGATAGAATCTCTTAAATGCCAGAGGATAATGGCAAGCTAGCAGATAGAACATTGTTTCTGGAAGGCAGTTTACATGCCATTCAGATAATATATAAGGATGATAAGATTAAAAACATGGAATGATTTGTAGTTGGAGAAAGTAAGAAACTGACTGATGCAATGAAGTCTCTAGAAAGTAATTTTATTCAAGAAGTTCAGACACTCAAAGAAACAATGGTGAATAGATTTCAGGCTTTAGAAGACCTTCATTCTGAGACATGAGAAGAAGAACTACAGGTAACAGGGCATGAAAAAGACTTAATAATTTCCACACCATTTAGGGTCAGGGGATCTTTCCCTGTATCTGTTAATGAAAAACCAGCAATGAAAAAAAAACCCAAAAGGTGTCGTTGCATATCAGTGGGAACCAATACGTATGAAAGATTTAAAAGTTATAAAGGAAGCAGTAGTCTCTTATGGCATGCACTCACCTTATGTGAAGCAATTAGTAGAATCTTGGGCAAGGAATAACAAGGTAATTCCTAAGGATTGGGATAAATGAATATCAGCTGTCCTTGAAAATTCCTCTCAATTAGAATGGAGGGCTTTATGGAGAGAGGAAGCAAAAGCTCTTGAACTTCAGGGCTTTAAGAAAGGTTATAAAGCTCCCCAAGATAAAATTCTTGGTGAGGGTCTCTATGCTGACCCAGAAACCCAAGCTGCCTATGATGAACATATCTTGTCTCTATGAAGTACAGCAGCTTTGAATCCTTGGGATAAGGTTCATGAATTAGGAGAGAGGATAGAACCCTATACCAAGATAAGGCAAGGACCTAGAGAATGCTTTAGTGTCTTTCTAGAAAGGTTATCTAGGGCAGTACAATTAGAGGTAGTAGACATAGATGCTAGGCGAATACTCATAGAATCTTTAGCTTATGAGAATTCGAATCCTCAATGCAAACAGGTGCTTTGTCCTTTAAAAATGCGATCAGCACCCTTGGATGAATGGGTCCTATATAAGGCAACATTGAGTATAATGACAATAAGACTGAAGCATGGGTAGGAGAAGCCATATCTAAAGGTCAGAGAAGACATCAAGATAACAGAGTTCCTTACTATGGTGACTTCGAAGCTTGGGTAAGAGAAGCCATCTCCAAAGTTTTGAAGAGATATCAACATGTCAGATGTTATAACTGTGGTAAGATAGGACATCTAAAAAGAAATTGTAGGCAAAGCTTCCCTAGAAATAACACTCCCAGGAATGAATCAAACAGAAGGCCTCAGACTCCTGGGTTATGTAGAAGGTGTGGCAAAGGCAGACACTGGACAAATGAGTGTAGATCGACCAGAGATAAGCAAGGAAACCCTTTACAAACTCTTTGGGGGGGCCTCTCGAAGGCCCCCACATCACAGGTGGTACGAACATTCCCAGTCACAGTAGAAGACAATCTCCCACAGGACAATTAGAAAATTCTGTGCCTTTTATAAAAACTCATACTGCTCTGGATGACAAACTAGTGACGGAAGTTGAATCAAACATGACAGAAGTAAATACAAAACATATATTTTGGCAAACCTCTATAAATATTCATAGGCCTAGATTGATAATTAAGATGAATAATAGACTGAAGGCCTCCTGGACACAGGGGTTGATGTAACTATCATATCTAATAAATCTTGGCCTCGAAGATGGCCCCTGCATGAGGTAAATGTTCAATTCTTAGGGATTGGAACCCTGTCTCAGGTAAAACAAAGCACGAGATGGATTGAATGTATAGGACCAGAAGGACAGAGAGGAAGTTTGAGACCATGTGTGGCTGATGTAGTGATAACTTTTTGGGGTCGTGATCTATTACAGCAATGGAATACACAGATTAACATTCCTCCAGTATTAAATAGGAACCATCGACAACCTCGTGATTGTGGAAAAAAATAGTATTAAGTACTATACAAGACAGATACCAAATATCCAGGCGGTACAAAAACAGAATACAAGTGCTGAACAAACAGAGGAAGCAAAAGCCCTACCTTTAAAATGTCTAAGAGAGGAACCTGTCTGGGTGGGAAAATGGCCTATGCCCTCTGAGAAGTTAGAAGCTTTAGAAAGCCTGGATCAGGAACAGCTAAATGCTGGACATATTGAGGAATCAACCAGCCCTTGGAATTCTCCTGTATTTGTGATCAAAAAGAAATCTGCTAAATGGAGAATGATTACAGACCTGAGAGCCATCAATAAAGTTATCCAGCCAATGGGCTCTCTACAGCCTGGAATGCCCTTGCCTTCTTTGATACCCAAAGAATGGCCTATTATAGTTATTGATTCAAAGGATTGCTTCTTCACTATACCTTTACAAGAACAAGATAAAGAGAAATGTGCCTTCCCGGTACCTAATTACAATAATTCTCAACCGGTGAAGAGGTATCAATGGAAGGTTTTGCCACAGGGAATGCTAAATATCCCCACCCTGTGCCAATATTTTGCACAAAAACCGTTATAAATAATTCGTAAACAGATTCCATGATCCATAATCTATCATTACATGGATGATATATTGTTAGCTGACTCTAAAGGAGAAATATTAGAAAAAATGTTTGAGAAAGTAAAGTAAGTTTTACCTCGCTGGGGATTACAAATTGCAACTGAAAAAATACAAAAAGGAGAGTCTATCAACTACTTAGGATATAAAATAGGTCTACAGAAAATTAGACTACAAAAAGTACAGATCAGAAGAGATTGCTACCAGACCCTTAATGATCTTCAAAATTTACTAGGAGAGTTTTCTCAACTGCAAACCATTATTGGAGTAGAAGGGCATGATTTGAAAAACCTGAAAATGGCCGTAAAAGGAGATAAGGACTTGAATAGTCCACAAATACTATCAGCTGAAGCTGAGAAGGAATTAGAATGGGTAGAAAAGAGGATACTAGAGGCACATGTGGACCATGTGGATCCAAACCTAGACTGTATTCTGGTTATATTACCATCTAGAGAATATCCTTCAGGGATTTTGATGCAGAGAGAAGATATCATATTAGAATGGATATTCCTACCACATAAACAGAATAAAAAACTAAAAACATATAGAGAAAAGATCTCTGATATGATTATAAAAGGTAAATTAAGATTTCATCAGCTAATAGGAAGGGACCCAGCACAATTTATAGTACCTTTAACTAATGAGGAAATTTCCTCTTTATGGAAAGATAACGAATATTGGCAGAGAGCTTGCAGTAACTTTTTGGGAACGATTAGCAACAACTATCCTAAAACTGAGAGAATCAAATTCATAAAGAAAACGATTTGGATCCTTCCATGCATTGAAAGAAAAAGACCTATTTCTGGAGTTCATACATTCTACACTGATGCAAACAAATCAGGTAAGGCAGGATATAAATCAGGAAAAATTAGCAAAGTGGTTTAAAGCCCTAACAATTATGTACAAAAGGCAGAATCATATGCCATTCTCATAGTACTTATGGATTTTAAAGAACCCGTCAATATAGTTACTGACTCTCAATACGCAGAGAGAGTCGTTTTACACATTGAGACTGCAGAATTTATTCCTGACAATACAGAATTAACTTCATTGTTTATACAGTTACAAGATACAATCAGAAAGAGGACTCATCCTATATATATATAACACACATCAGATCCCATACGGGTCTGCCAGGTCCTCTAGCACAAGGCAATGATGAAACTGATCGTTTATTGTTAGGAAGTGTGCTAGAAGCCTCAGAGTTTCATAAGAAACACCACGTGAACAGCAAAGGTTTAAAAAAGGATTTTTCTATCACTTGGGAACAAGCCAAGGAAATAGTAAGGAAATGTCCTACTTGCTCATTCTATAACCAAACTCCTTTACCACCAGGCAGTAACCCTAAAAGTATAAATAGGAATAAAATATGGCAAATGGATGTGTTTCATTTTGCAGAATTTAGAAAATTAACATATGTACATCACACTATAGATACAGTTTCAGGGTTTCAATGGGCTACTGCTCTGAGCTCTGAAAAGGCTGATTCTGTTATCACACACCTATTAGAGGTAATGGCCATTATGGGCATACCTGCACAAATAAAAACTGACAATGCTCCAGCATATGTCTCCAGAAAATTGAAACAGTTTTTTGAGTATTACAAGATAAAGCACGTAACTGGTATACCACATAATCCTACAGGACAAGCAGTGGTTGAGAGATCCAATCGTACTTTAAAAGAAATGCTCCATAAACAGGCAGGAGGAACCAAAACACCCAAACACAGATTACTTAATGCTTTATTAACATTAAACTTTCTTAATGCTGATGAAAAGGAAAAACAGCTGCAGAAAGACACTGGACAATAGAAAAAACTTCTGAACTAAATCAGCCAGTGTACTTCAAGGAAGTACTGACCTCAGAATGGAAAGCAGGATATGTGTTACATTGGGGTAGGGGTTTTGCATTTGTATCTACAGGAGAAGAAAAACTATGGATACCATCTAAATTAATCAACATCCGAGTTGAACAAGAGAAACATCTTAATGAAGAGAAATGAGAAGTCATCCAACGAATTAGGTCCCATGAGGTGTGTGAAGGACTCTCAAAGGTAGGGGAAGTGTTCTGTTCTTGTTCTTACAGGAAAACAGAGAAAAGCTATCATCAAACAGCCAAAAAACATTCAACATGTAGGTGCCTACAGAAGAGAAGACAGCTCTTCAGAAACAATCACTTAAGGAAGCAGGATCTCATATATGGTAAAAAAAAATTTTTAATTGTAGTAAACTATTTCTATACAGAAATCTATTTCTCTCTACTATCTAGTATTCCTGACGTCCCAATTTATGTAAACCAATGCTGGCTTTGGAGATGGATTTGGCTTTCCTTCTCTAAATTCAAGCATGTTGTTAAGATTAAATTCATGGTTTCTGCCGTAAATCAAGAAGCCAATTGGTGTAAGGAAGAAGAAAAGAAAATCTGGGGACTAATTTCTTATATGCAGTTTTTTCTCTGAAATCTTATTTTCTCACATACTTTTAATCCTTATTGTTGTCTTTCCCTAATGCATACCTTCAAACTTGAAATTTTTACTTTAATATTGATGTTTAAGTTTTCCACAAGGAATAATAATGATTCCTAACAGCAGTCTTTGAACTCTCCAGAAAGAAGATGGGGCCCCACATTATCGTTTCCACTTGACTCAACCTGATGCATCTGAACTACAAACATCACCCTAAAACCGGTTTGAGACTGTTTTGCTCAAGACAACTCATGACTAGCTAGCTGTAATGGTGCACCTTTTTATGACACCCTGGCCAGAGATTCAAATAGAACTACAGTCAAGAAGTTTTTGCCACACAGTGACTAGCTACATATGTCACAGCCAGTTCTGTTGAGAAATTTGGTTGCTAAAAATTTTCTTCCTACAGGATCCATTGGAGCAATCATCGTCCCATTTCAGCAGGAAGTAACCTTAAGATAACGACGCCCCCCTTTCCCTACCCTTGGAATTTAGGGATAATAGTCATCGTCTTTGGGTTGGTTTTAGTTATTTAGGGTTAGGTATGAAAGGTGATGCTTACACTCGGGTTTATCTTTTAGACAGGAACAGGGAATGGTTGGGAAAGGTATGGTTTAGATGGGATATAGGTAGAATAGCCTATTTTCTTGTGAATTTGAGTAAGAATGAGATAGTATTTTACAGCTTACATTGTTATGTATTCTTATGTCATAAGCTATGTAAAATTAAGTTTATATTTTGTTATATTGTGTGAAATCTTTCCACTTACGATGTTTTATGCACATTATTTTTACCATATTCTATGTATGTATACTTTCTTTGTATTCAAGACATTTTGTATATTGATAAATTTGGGATATTTACCTTGCTGCCCTTTATAGTTCTACCTCTTGTCTTCACACTTATACTCTACCTCTATTTTAGGGATTTACATGTATGTATATGTAAATAGTTATATTGTTTAAGTATTTGTTCCTGCTTTAATCAGTGAAATTTTAATCAGTCTTTCAGCTAAATTCCTGAGTATTACAGATTATCTTCACTCATGTTTCCTGTACCTATGAGATTAGTCAGATATAGATTCTTAATCTTCAGTCACTTCATAGACATGCAGAACATGGCATTTAAATGTTTTAATATTAGTACTCCATTGACATGAGACACTGTTGCTCCTGACAGCAACGTGCACTTTCCCAAAAATATGTTGGACACTGTTGTTGCTCCTGCTGGAGTTCGATCTCGCCTCAGCTAATGGCCTGTTGTGCAAAGAATTGCCCCCACCTTGAGCACTGATTTGGACATGCAGTCCTATGTGCTTGCAGGAGACAAATATAGAAGACTGCTTGACCTTGCCAAGTCAGGGTAAGACAGCAATTCTACCTCCCTGCTATTGTTGTGGTCTGTCAAGATCTCATGGCCTTAGCCAAATCTGGGTGTACCAACATTGCTGTGAGACCTTTGGTGACTGTTCAAGTGGTTTGCTGTTATTGTACTTGTTGCACCTTTTGGAAGTTGTCTATCCACATTCCCTGTCTATTCTAGTATTGTTAATTTCCTTCTCAGGTCTTGATGAGGTTGAAGATTAAACTATCACAACTATTATTCTCTCTTCCTAGTTAGATATATTAGGTACTAGACTTACGTTTTCCAGCTTAGGACAACTCTATTGTAAACTCCATTATGCCCTCACCCTAGGACTAGATATGTAGGTCATTTTGTTCTCGATTTTCCTTTTCTTAGAGCACACTTGTTATTCACTGTTTTGTATATAGTTTTGTATTAAGCCTAAATCTTTTCTTTAGACTAAAAGGGAAATTGTAGTGAGATAGTCCTTCTGTAGCACTGACCACGCCCATTGGGGGGTGGAGCCATGGGCGGAAGTGACCTGTGGAAGGAGGTCAGAGGGGGCCAGGAAAGGCTCTTCTCTTTCTGGTGTGACTCGGACAGGAGAGGATCTGGTTGAATTTCCTGGTGTTCATCTGTCTAGGTTGTAAGTTATTTCTCCCTGAATAAACATCTATTCGGCCTATTTGTTTATCCTGATCTTTATTTACCACAATACTTGAACCTTTTTTTTTTTCAGTCTGCAAATAGTCCCCAAATTTAAATATCTTTATATTTTCAAAATATTTAGTTTTCAGCTTGATTAAATCTGCGGTCTAAGTACGGGTATCAAAGATAATAAGGTTTTGACTTATTCTGTTTTGGTTTCAAATTTTTGTACTTGTCTGTGGATACTTTCCTTCTGTACACAAGATTTCATGTAGTGAACACTGATCTTGAGCTCTCTATTAGCATAAGAGGACCTTGCAGGCCTGATTCTCCTGCCTCTACCTCTACATCGTAAGTGCTGGGTTGCAAGTGTGTGTCACTGTGCCTCTAAAGTATTTTGGTTTTTGATTTAATTTTTTTTTCTTTTTGAGACAGAGTCTTTCTATGTTGCTTAGACCGGCCTCAAACACTGGCTGTCTCCCCACATTAGCTTTCTGAGTCCTGGAGTTACAGGAAGTTCAAACTGGATCTACCGGACCCCACAGATGGACAAGTTTTTAAACTAGGCATCACAGAGGAAGTGTGGCAGTGACCTCCAGTCTAGACAAAGATACTTAACACTTTCCCTCTGGAGCTTTACTGAAGGTACTTAATTGGCAAATTCCTTTTCAATCATCAGGAAAGCAAATGAATTTAAAAAAAAAAAAAAAGAATTTAACAGCATTGATGCCACTCACCACTTGGGAGGTAGAGGCGGTTGGATTTCTGTCAGTTTGAGGCCAGCCTGGTCTACACAGAAATTTCTGGACAGGTTTCAAAGCCACAGAGAAACCCTAAACCTAAAACCTAAAACAACACAAACTAAAACAAAAACAAAGAAACAAAAAAATAAGAGAGAGAGAAAGAAAGAGAATTTAGCCAAGCAATGATGTTTCAAGCCTGCAAACTCAGCACTCTGGATACAGAAGTGGGTGTATCTCTGAGTTGAAGAACATCAAGGGCTACAAAGGGAAACCCTGTGTGTGTGTGTGTGTGTGTGTGTGTGTGTGTGTGTGTGCTACCCTGAATTATGTACACATATGTACATACACATCCAAGTGTCCATGGAGATAAGAAGAAATCATCATCACCAGGAGCTTTATTTACAGGTGGTTTTGAGACACCAGGTTTGGGGGCTAGAAATAGAAGTCCAGTCCTCTGGAAGAGGAAGAAATGCTCTTAACCTGAACAATGTAGCTAGCCGAAGAGATTCACTACTTACAGTTAGTTCTTCAACAGATTATTATTATTATTAATTGTTCATGTCATTCTTTGCTGCAGCATTGAGTGATGAAAATGGATCCAACAAACTCAACAAGCCTATAGGAATTTATTGGGAAAGGGAATGAAGGCAGTGGTAGGTGTCAACCACTTGGGGACAGAAAGAGAAAGAGAGAAAATTGGCAGGAGTTGCTTACTGATAAAGAGGAGGGAAGCAGTTTAGAACCAGGCTCTGCAGTTGGGGCCCTTGCAACTGGGGATATGGAGGTTCCATTGGCCCAGTTCCTCGTGGCCTTTGAATGCACAACCTTATGGAGTCACTTAATGAATGCAAGGCTTAGCCTTCCAACCTTTGACAGCCTTTGAGATGTCAGTGTACAGTTATCATCTCTGAAAGCCAGATCCAGGAGGGAAGGGAAGGTTACCAGTGGAAACCAGAGAAGGTTGAATCCAGAGGATGGAAGGAACCTGAGCATTAGACAAGCCTGTGACCTGGAAAGGTTCCCTAAGAAGAAACAGGCCCTAGAGAGGACATGTGTGAAGTGACAGTCAGGTGCTGAGGAGAAACCACCAGGGCAGGAAGAGAAGTCTTTGGGAGTAGGAACAGGGCCTGGTTGCCTAGGGTGAGGGTGAATCCAATAAATCAATTATTACTATTAGGCAGCACATGCTTTTCTGGGTGCTATTATTTCCCTTGTTAATACTGAACATTCGTGTTATAAAAACGTTATAAAGGACACTAGCTGTAAGTGTGGTGACAAAGGCCTTTTAATTTCAGCATTCAGGAGGTAGAGGTGATTCTTTCTGTTCGATGGTAGTTGGGTCTACAAAATGATCTCCAGGACAGCCTGGTATTCACAGTGAAACAAATTCTGGAAAAGCACACAAAAGACCACTCCAGCAAATATGTTTTTCTTTATCCCTCCAAATGACAAATAAAATATGTCATGTGTCCTAATAGTCTTTCTACTCATGAAGCCTTACCCTAAGAAATTATTTTGCAGTTTTTACTAGGGAAAAAAAATGTTTGCATTGTGTCTGTCATGCACAATAATATTGGGATGTTTTATTTTCCCTTTCCTGACTGGTTATCCATTTCTCCAGAAAGTGCCCAGTGTAGTAAGCATCTGTCAAGGCTTTCGGTATATTCACATTTCCAAAGTGTGTGTGTGTGTGTGTGTGTGTGTGTGTGTGTGTGTGTGTGTGTGTGTGTGGTGAGACCAGAAAACAACTTTTGGTGCCTATTCTCTCCACCATTATTCTCAGATATTTTACTCAAGTACTCTAGACTGGACCCTGAAAAATGGATTTATTCCCATTACCCTTCCTAATCTGGCATGATTGTATCTTAATACCTTGTTGAGTTTATTCTTTAATAATATTTTAATAGATATCTGCTTTCTTTATGTGAACTGTGTCTGTATGAATGTATACAATTCATGTGACTGCTTGCAGAAGCCATAAAAGAGCACTGGATTACATGGAGTTGGAGTTATAGATGGCTATAAGCCACTAGGCATGGATACTGGGAAGTGAACACAGGTATTTGGCAATAGCAGTAAATGCTCTTTTAAATACTCTTTGCCTCTGATCTAGCTCTAAAGCTCCTAATTTATATTTTTAGTTAAAAGTATTTTTTCATGTGCATTTTCAATTACATGTGTTTGTTCTTGTTTTTTTTTTTTTTTTTGTGATCAAACACATGCCTGTACACATGTGCTATCACACAGGCTTTACCAATCCAGGAAACTCTGAGGAGGTGGTTAAAGCTTCTTTCACATTGTGTCACTAGAATTTAACTCAGGTTGTCCAATTTGGTATAAAGTGCCACTTTCCAATGATCTACCTCAATGGCCAATAATTTTAAATTTTAGTTTTAGTTTAAATAAAGTGTATTGGGTTTCATAGTGGTATCTTTATATACTTGTGATTATGTGCTTTCCTTGTTTGTTTTCTTCCCACACTACTCTCCCATTTGACCCTCCTCATCTCTAGCTGATTCCATTTCTTGTAGCATTTAGTTCTAAAATATATTTACTAGTCTTTGCAAGTAAGGTTCTTGAGCAAATTTTGTATCTACCAAAATAGGGTTGAAACAAAAATTAATTAAAAGAGATGGGGTAGAACAATCCATATTCAACGGAAAACACTAATAAGACATGTCAATTCTTAATATCTATGCCCCAAACACATGAAGAGGAAACATACCCTAGGGGATTAGACAGGAAGAAACTATTGAATCATGGTTAAAATTAACAAATTAGAAACAAAGAAAAATAAAATTATTGAATGAAAAACATATTTGATTTTTGTGTGAAAAATCAACTATACAGACAAAACTAACTAGAGAGAGACAGAATATAACAATTAATAAAATCAGAAATTAAAAGGAGACATAAAGATAATCAACAAAGAAAACCACAGAACCATAAGAAATATTTTAATAATACTTCATACATCCAAATTGGGAATTATATATATATATATATATATATATATATATATATATATATATATTTATATTGATAGATACCACTTACCAAAGTTTAATCAGCACCACATGAACTATCACGCATAGTGAAATAAAATGAATCCTTACAAGATGAATCCTTACAAGCCTCACAAACAAAAATAAGTAAGTACGTAAATAAATAAATATATAAACCTGAGTGTAACATTGTTTTACCATTGGAATTTACCAGAATTTCAAAGAAGTGTTAGAAATGTTACTTCTCAACTTATTCCATGATAAAACAACACAAGAAACTTTACCCAATTTATTTTATGATGCACGGGTACACAGATATCCATGCAATCAGACTTTTTAAAAATATTCATACATAATTGATGTCAGATGTTACTACATCATATACCTTTAACCTGAAACAGGGTACAGTGGAAATTAGGCTTTCTGGATAGCCCTTAACAATCTGGATATTGCAACAGGTGGACAGACTTGAGGATTCCAATTTCAATAATTCAATGGATCATAGCCACTCTGCCTGATGACGTTAAGATCATAAACCTTACTCAACAAGGTTTGCCAATGTTGTGGGTAATAAAAGAGAATTGGAGATCAACTTTTCCATGAATATAGGTGAAAAAATACTCAATAATATCCTCATTAACAGATTCCAAAACAGGACAAAATATCATCCAAACCTATAAAGAAGGCCTCATTGCAAAGAGGGAGGGATAGTACAACTCACAAAAATCAAATATATATAATGCACAATAAAAGTAAACTATAAAAAACATAAGTATTTATTTTAATTTTGTATATTGATGCCAGTTACCTCTCCCTCCCTCCATCTTTCTCTCTTCCACCCTCTCATGCCTCCTGACCCCCTTCCCCTCCTACCCCTCCACACTCCACATGTAGGGCAATGCCTTCCAGGAGGGCTAATCTAAATCTTTCAAGTCATTTGGAGTAGGGACTAAGACTTTTCTTATGTATCTATGTTAAGAGATCCCTTCATGGAGGATGTGATCTGAAAGTCCTTGTGTGCACCAGGGATACATCCTGGTTTCACTCTCCAAGGTCGCTTAGACTGTCCAGGCATTCTATCTTAGACTCATGTTTAGTGGATCTGAGTCAGTCCCATGATGGATTCCCAGATATCAGTTTTGTGGCCCATTACCTCCTCTTTGTTCAGATAAGCTGTCTCTATGTGTTACTGCAGCCTGGTCTTGTCCTCTCTCTCTGCATCTGGATTCCAGTTATGTTAAGTGTTTAGTTGTGGCTGTCTCCTTCTGTTTGCATCAGCTACTAGATGAGGACTCTATTGTGGTGAATAAGTTACTCATCAATCTCATTATCACCAAAGGCCATTTATGGTAGCCTTTCCACTGTTCCTCAAACTGTTAGTTATGGTCAGACTTGTAGATCTCTGGACATTTCTCTAGGTTCAGTTTTCTCTTTAAATCTATAATGGCTCCCTCTTTTATGGTTGCTCTATGTGTCTCTCATTCTGTCTCTGTCTCTTTCTCTCACTCTCTCCCTTTTCTTTTGTCTATTCCTTCCCTGACACAATCTTCCCACGTGCTTTTCTCTCCTCCTGTTTCTCATAGGTCCTTCTCTATTAGTTGTCCCCTCCAACACCCCATATGCTCAGGAGATCTTGTCCCTTTCCTATTCTGGGAGGGACCTAATATGACCCTCTTAGAATATTTCTTGTATCCTATTTTCTCTGCCAAAGTGAATTATACAATGGTGATCCTTTGCACTATGTCTAAAATCCATATATGAGTGAGTACATACCATGTTCCCCTTTTTCTGACAGGGTTACCTCATTCAGGATGGTTTCTTCAAGTTCAATCCATTTGCCTGTGGATTTCAAGATTCCAGAGTGTGTGTGTGTGTGTGTGTGTGTGTGTGTGTGTGTGTGTGTGTGTGTGTGTGTTTGCAGCCTAGAATTCCATTCCATTGTAGAAATGTGCCCGATTTTCTTTATACATTCTATAGTTGAAGGTCATTTAGGTTACTTCAATGTTCTTGCTATTACAAAAGATGCTGCTCTGAACATAGTTGAACACATGTCTTTGTTGCATGGATGTAGATTATTTGGCTATATTCCTAAGAGTGGGATTGCCAGGTAATGTGGTAGAGTGATTCCCATTTTCCTGAGGAACTGCAACACTGATCGCCAAAATGGTCCTACATGTTTGCATTCTCACCTGCAGTGGGGGAGTGTTCCCCTTTCCCCACATCCTCTCCAGAATAAGTTGTCATTGGTGTTTCTAATTTTAGCCATTCTGGCTGGAGTAAGATATCTCAGAGTTGTTTTGAGTTCATTTCCCTTATACCTAAGGATTTTGAGAACTTTCTTAAGTTTCTTTCAGCCATTTTGGGTTCCTCTATTGAGAATTCTCTCCTCAGTGTTTTTTATTCAACTTTTAATAGGTTTATTTGGTTTTTTGGCGACTGGTTACTTGAGTTCTCTGTATATTTTGGAGATAAGCTGTCTGTCAGAAGTAGGGTTGGTAGTGTTTGTTCTTCTCCACTAAGATGTGTTAACTGAACTGAAAACCTGATATTTTTTTTAATTATCCATTGCATGATGAAAAAGCCTTTGACAAAATCAAACATCTTAAAAATCTTAGCTAGATTAGAGATATGAGATGCATATATTTACATAATGGGTAATATTTACAGCAAGCCTATAGGCAACATAAAATATAACAGAGAGAAACACAAATTACATCTGATAAAACCTGGAAAACAAGACAAGGGTGTCAACAGTATATCTACTCAACATTGTACTTGAAGTACTAGTTAGATCAATAAATCAACTGAAAGATATCAATGGAGTATAATTTTGAAAGGACGATATTGAACTATTGTTTCCTGTAAGTACACATCATTGATATTAAAAACTCTGCAAGGGAAGAACAGGTGATAAACACTTTCTATAAAGTGACTGGGTAATAGAGTAACAAGAAACCAACAAACAAACAAACAAAGAACCAGTAGTTTTTCTACATAAAAATAGCAAATACCTGAGGAAGAAATAAAGAAATCAGCACTCATCACAACATACTCAAGTAATATAACATATGTTTAAGTAATTCTTAACAAACAAGTGAGACATTGTATGCTAAAAAACCTTTAAGTATAGGAAGTGTTTGAAGATCATATGAGCAGATGGAAAGATTTCCAATACTCATGATCAATATCATTAACCCAGTCAAAAGGCCATCCCTCTAACAACAATTTACAGATCCACTACAATACCCATAAAAGTTACAACACACTTCATCAAAGACTGAGAAAATACGGTTTGTAACTTCATATGAATAAAAAAAAGTTAGGTAAAACAACTCAACAGTAAAATAATAGCATGGCACTGCCAGGAAAACAGACAAGTGAAACAGTGGAATGAATTAAAAGCCCCAACATCAAACAAAACACAGGTGGACACTTTATTTCTGATAAGGAAATTCATAAATACAAAATGGGAAAAAAACACAGCAACTTCAACAAATGGTACCAGTGAAACTAAATTTTTGCATGAAAAATTGAAATAGCTTCATATAGATCCCCTGTACAACACTCAAGCCCAGTGTGTCAAAGTCCCCAACAGAAATCAGACACACTGAAGCAGAAACAAGACCAAGTGTGTAAAAGCCTTGCATACACTGGCACAGGGGACAACTTTCTGAATAGAAAATCAATTAATAAATGGGACCCCATGAAACTGCAATGATTGTGTAAGTCCAAGGACATTGTCAATCAGGCAAAGTGTCAGCTTAAGAAATGGGGTTAGATATTTAACAATTCCACATACCTTAGAGGCTAAATTAAAAGTATATAAAAAACTAAAAAAATATCTAGGTGTTGTATGCTGTGGAAAATCTCTCCTGTATAATATGAATTTGTTTTACTCTCAGCCATTATCATCGAGCTCAAAATACTATAGCAGGGCATGTGGGTTTGGGTGGTGGATCAAACTAGGATAATTCAGGGAAAAGGGTGGAGTCAGTGAAGACATGAACCAGACAGAAAGGAAGGAAGAGAAGATGAATAGGCTAAAGTCACGAACCTTGGGCAACACAACAACTAATAGAAATGGGTTAATTTAATTGGTGAGAGCTAGTTAGTAATAAGGCAGAGCTATTGGTTGAGCATTTATAATTAATATAAGCCTCAGTGTGTTTATTGGAGAGCTGCAGGTAGAACAAAATACCTGCCTACATTTGAATATCTAAATAATCTAAATAAAAATGGGGTATGTATATAAGTCACGATTTCTCAGCAGATATATGTCAAGTAGCTGAGAAACACTTAAAGGAATGTTTGATACCATTAGCCACCAGAGAACTCCAAATCAAAGCTACTTTTTGATTCCTTCTTAGAATGTTGAGAATGGCAAATATTAAACATGTAAAGGACATCTCATGCTGGTAAGGTAGGGATGCACTTGTAAAAGTGCAATTTAATACAGCCTTTATGGACATAAGTATCATCATTCTTCAGAAGACTGAGAGTCTATGTCAATGAGCTATACCACCCTTATTCATAAACCCAAAGGTTGTTCCATTCTACCACAATGATCATTAAGGCTTTATTCATTATAACCATGACTGGAAAGAGCCAAGAATTCCATGAACTGGAGAACTGATTGTAAAAGAAATGAGGTGCATTTACACAATTTGATATTTAGTCAACTGTAAAATCTCTGGCATAAAAAAAGGGATTTTCTCAGGTCTCAGTGCTAATGTCAGATACCATAAAAGCAGGGAATCAAAACTCCTTCTTGCCCCTTCCTTTTTCTTCTGTGTCCACCACTGCTTATAGTTAGTCAGTGAATTCTCTTCATACACAGGCCCCTCTTCATGGATAAGTCCACCATAAATGCTGCAGGAATTGGAAGAAACAGATTCACTGTGGTATTTCTTCTTTTCACAGAATAATCAATGTCCTGCCTGGATGCAAAACTGCCTTCCCAGGAATAAGCAGCTATATAAAATTTCAAACAACTCCTTATTTACAAGCCTGGGCCCTAGGACTCATTAATCTAAACTTCTGGTTCCCAAGTTTCCTAATGATGTGTCATTGTAATATTAGTTCTTCCAGTTCTGGCGACATCACAAATATTATATTGCTTTCACTACTACCTCATAACTATAATTTTTTACTGTTATGAGTCATAAATATCTGGGTTTTCTGATTCTAAACATCTATACAGGAGGCCACCCTAATTGGAAAGTGAACATTGAGTATTTCAAGCTTACCTCCTTACACTGTACACACACCAATTCTGTGTTTTCATTCACATGGAAGTAATGAATACATGTGGAAAAATAACACAGAAATCCTCTTAAACTGCACCATCATGCCCTTCTTTTGATTGAGACCCATGCATCTGACTGCCTTAAACTACAAGTTGTAATCTCACCATTGCCTAGAGTGTTTTTCCCTGAAGTGTAAGCAGTGCACTATTACTCCTATTATGGTCTAAAGGGAGAAGCCAGGCTCCACATGCAAATCATTTTTTAATTTTATTTTTTTTAGAGCTTGGACATAGCCTGAAGTGGCATAGACTGGTAATTTTAGAACTCTGGGGTACTATGGACTTGCAATCCATGAATTGTGGTTGTTTTGTCAAGAAGATAATGAGGGCAATGTCGTGTAATGCTACAGATAGAGTTCAAGGGACGTCAATCAACATACCTTATCTTTCCTCAAATCCATTTTTCCAAAAAGCTGGAGATAAACTCTTCTAGAATAAATAAAACTTTAATTTACACCAGGATTTATAGTTTGGTTCGACCCAGTTATGAACCTTGAACAGAAATTTAGAGGACTGTTCTTTTATGTTCTGTTTACATTTCACTGGTTTTAAAATCAGGATTTTCTCTTTCATTATGGACATGCAGCTTAAATGCTGGTAATCCTGATGAACAAACATTCACATCTTGCCAAATCAATTTCTAACAGGTGTGGTTAGCATATAGGTCAAATAAATCTGGGCTATTCGGGAAGGAGACCTAAATTAGCTAAATTCTGCTTTGTGTGACTTAATGTCTCCTAAGATATGGTAAAGTTTTATGACATCAGTTATACTCTCTACAAAACACTTTGGTAATGGATTACTACTGTTCACATGAGATACCAGTTACAAGCTCGATACAATTAACTCCAGATAAATCCTGAACGTAAATGTTCAATATTAAAAGTGCAGAACTTCTGGAACATACTAGATATGTTCCAGATAGATTTGAATTTTGCACATATGTCTTCCATGATGACAACCCAAGAACAACAGGTATCAGCAATTCAAAGGAATGTCAATATCAGGCATATTCTCAGCACAATCTGGCTCCAGATGCTCTGCTATGACAATATGAACCGGCAAAATTCGCAATGTGATGAGATCAAAGGCTGCTGCCATGCCAAATGGAATTTCAAGGAATAAAAAGGACAAGCAGTTATAGGACACATAGCGCCAGGCAAGAAGCAAGCTCAACCAGTTTCTGGCTGCTGGTTCCCACCCAGTTGGGGGAGGAACAGCTCCCTGGTCTCAGCATCAGCTGCTGCAACTCTCAATCAGGGAACATGGGAATATCACACACCTTTCCAAGCCACTCTTTTCCTTCTATGAACAGATAGTATAATACCATAGGAGGCTGTGGGGATTTCAAGCACACAACCCACATCAGAGCCCAAAGAAAAGTGCACAAAACAACTTTAGAATTCTTCACCAGTGGAATCAAGGCAGAACCCTGGCTCCTAGAATAATTCTTCCTTCAGTTAACAGATCTTCCTGAGACATGAGGGACAGGACATGGTGAGCAGAAAGTACAAGATAGCATGTTTCAAAACCCGTCTTCCATGTGAAGAAGAGATTTATCCCAGATATATCCCAGATTGGTTGCAGCATTGTGCCACATTCAACAGCAAGTCCCTTGCTAACGTGAACTAATGGATTTGGTTATTAAAGGATGTATACAAATGTTGAAGGAGGCTAATCAGACAATAATGCACAAGAGGAATACAGGGTAACTCAAGAACATTATGAACAAAATCCATAGGGCCTTCATGACTGACAACCACAATCCCAATCTTGGGCTATCATGAAGTTACTAACCCTACCACATTCTGGACCTTTTCCATCATGGTAAATACAGTTGCTGATTGCCTACCTGTAGTGTACACAAGAAAGGAGTCTACCTATTTGGATTTGAATGCAGGAGACATTCTCCACCAGAATTCCTTTTGT
Source organism: Phodopus roborovskii (assembly GCF_943737965.1). Lineage (NCBI taxonomy): Eukaryota > Metazoa > Chordata > Mammalia > Rodentia > Cricetidae > Phodopus > Phodopus roborovskii. The sequence goes on along the minus strand of NW_026125790.1, from coordinate 62,378 downwards.
GGTAATTGCAATGGATAGTTGACTACAGGACTCAAAATTGTAATTTGAAAATGCAGAGATGGTACAGCCCATTAATGTATGGGTTTAATTTGCAATTAAGAGGTAAGTAATTTCATTGCCCTGGGAAACATACAGCTAGGAACCAAAGACACCTGAGTCAACAAAACAGTGCTGTCTCAGAACCATGTCCTGTAATTGTAGAGATACAACTGCTATAGCCTTAATATGTCTTCCCAGGAAGAATTCACTCCACATATTTAAATGATTAATAAACAAAGTACCTTTAAGGACTGTGTGCATCAAACTCTGGCTAATCACTAAGAGGTGATGTTGTGGAAATTTATTTTAAGATATATTAGTTCATTTATGGCATGGAACATATATTAAATGATGATGGGAAACATGCCTTGAATTCTTTACTGTGGAGTTTGTTTAGCTCTATTAAGCTGTGGTAATTTGCATGTCTGGAGCACCGGAAGGTCTAATAAAATGCTGACTGACCAATATCAAGGCAGAAGAAATGATAGGCAAGGTTGGAAGGCAGAGAGAATAAATATGAGAACTCCAGCAGTGGAGATGTAGGAGCAAGAAAAGCAGGGCACATCCAGATATTCTAAAATAGAGCAAGAGTGAAAGTAAGATGCACAGAATTAAGGAATGGAAAAATCCCAGAGGCTAAAGATAGACGGGATAATTTAAAGATAAGAAAAGCTAGCAGGAAACAAGCCAAGTTAAGGAAGGGCGGGTATTCACAAATAAGAATAGGCCCCTGTATGTGATTTATTTGGGAGCAGGGTGGGGAACATGCCCTAAAGACCAAATTGTAAATATGCACAATAAAAGGCAACCTATGTATGATATCACCCTTAAGTCTCTTACAGGCCCCAGCACCTACATCAAACAATTTAAATAGGGACAACAGAATGCAAGTGCAGCCACTGAGACAGATGAAGACTTAAAGAGGAAAATCTATCTTTTAGACCAGAAGTTACAACCTGCATTATAAAGTTGTCTCAATATATTTTAAGGATGTATCAGAGTCTATGAATCTCACACATACAAAGGGCAGAAAACACAAATACAGAAAACATCAAGGAAAATTCACATATCTGTCCCTGAATGCTGTTCTTAGATAAGCAGTCCTTTTGAGCACTTTTAACCTCAGAATATGGCTTATATTAATCTCTGAGCATGATACCTCACAGGAACATCATGGATGCTTCCATGCAGGACCAGAAGATCATCTTAACTAGGTCTACCTGATGTCTATGACAGGGCTGTGACACCACTGTAGAGAATTCCATTTTTACTTTTGTTTATTTAATGTATATGGCTGTTTTCCTCCAGCCACCTGGGCACAGTACGTGCAAAGGCTGGTATACGGTACCATCTCCCTTGGAAGTCAAGTTACAGAATATGGCTATCTGCTATGGTTTCTGGGAATGGTACTTGTGTCCTTTGTAATAACACCTAGTGCTCTTGAGTGCTAAGCTATATTTCTAGCCATCTTCATTATTTAAAATACATTCTCATTACTTTTATTTAAAATGTATGTCACCAATTTACTCCTTCCTGCCTTTTCTCCACCCCTTCCCATGTTCTTCCCTTTAAATTCCTTTCTTGTTAAGCACTTGTGAATATGTATGCACAAACATACAATTAAAATCAATAGAGTTCACTTCTCTTTGTTATGTATATATGTTTTGAGGACTGAACATGTGGTATTGCATGTGCAATCAGGGAGCTCATCCTTGCCTGTGGCTAATTCTTCCAATTTCAGGATAATTTCTCTCTCTGAGCTCTACACATCTGGACACAAAATGATCTGGGCTACCTTAGTCAGAAAACATTAACAAGAATAAGAAAGATGGGGTGGTAAGTAGCTTAGATAACAATTGCTGGTGACAAGGCCCTGAATTGCTAGAGCTTTGGGGAAGATTATGTTCAGTGTCGAGAAACAAGCATAGTCAATCTTTGTTCTTTGGTCTTCCCACTATACCCCATGAACTATTTTTATCTTGGATGACTTTGAAATCCTGAAACACCCACCTCCACTTTCTAAGAACCATGATTACAGGCCTCTGCCACCATGCCAGGTTAAGGCGGCTTCAGCTTCCCATAGTGAGACATTAGAATGAAGGGATGAGGAATTACAGTTAACAATACTCAAAATACATTTATTTCTGTCAACCTGGGTTTCAACATTTGCAGGATAAGGCAGTATTTTTCCCAGGATCGTTGATGAGTTAATACAGACTCAAGTGTGAGGAAGATAATATTTCTCACATTTGGAAATCAGTGAATTTGAGGCAAAAATGATGTATTTGATAAGAAATTTTTTCTGTTGCTGGAGTGACCACCAGAGCCTGTGTCCTGGTTACCCTAACTGGTGAGGGCCAGTCACTTATGCTCAGTAAGCCAATTAATTAAATCAACATATCTAGTGACATGCACTCTGTAGTCAATATCGACAGATCTCTCTGATGTCCTAGGAAAACTTCCATCTATATTGGTGCATTCTGGGCCATGTAGGGAGTCACAGTGACACTATTCTTAAAAAGAATACAAAAAAGAAAATGACAAAATTATAAAATTTTAAATCATATTTATTTTGTTTGACTAATTTGGAAAAATAAAGAAAATATATGTTTAATAATGCATCCAAAGGGTCCAAACAGACTTTGAAAGAAGGCAAATAAGGAAGTCTCTTGCACTCTAAACATGTCTTTTCTCACACCCTGCATTTATAGAGAACAGAATATGAACTTTGCTTATCATGAATTAACAACATTTGCAGTTAGTTAGCCAGCAGGTGGAGCCATAACACGCCTAAAACAGAAATCATAATGCAAATGTCGTCTTTGCTCAGACACCAAGTTTTAGTTTTTTCACTAAATTCTATAAAGGAAATAAAACCTTCAAAAATAAAAAAAGAAAAAGGAAGTTACTGAAATCAAAGCAAAAATATCTGTTATATGTGTGTGTCTGTAATGTAACTGCAGGTTTTCAGACAATGGCATTTGTCTGTAGACTGGACGTCAACTTTGTGCAATCTATTTTGGTCTGCAACTAGTGAAACACGGGAATCAAGAAATTATAATTTCCTCAGGAAACTCATTGTGGAAAAAGACTCATGTCTTCCAAATGAGAACATCTGTATTAAAGAAACATTGACTTCTTATCTGACCACGAGTTAATGATGTAACATCATCTCATTACTTCATCATTTAGCTATGTAACTAGATCATTACATCAGCGATACGTTTATGACTTTGGTGCCATCTCGTCAGTGTTCATATAAAACACCAACTCATTAATTATCAATTTAATTTTTTAAATAAATTATTATTTCAGGAAGAGATAAGTCTGACTACTCCATGTGGGATTTAAGTATGCACCATCATGTCATTATTCAATCATTTTCATCATATTAATTATATAAATCGATGAAGATGTTGTTCTTCATGACTGGCGTCTGGCCATTCCTCCCTGGGAGTTGATCGTGTGGCATTATTTAATTATGTAAGTACTAGTTTCTTGACAATCACTGGAGTTTGGTTCCATCTTATGAAAGTTAAGTATGCAGGATGATCCAATTATTAAATTACTTGATTGCGTAGGTAATGATGGTATCTTCCCTCATTTCGTTGCTGTGCGATTGACACAGCAGGAGATTGGTACCAGAATCATTTCCCAGAGAGTGAGGGACACTGCCTTATCCAGTGATTACTGATTACATAATAGTAGATTTTTAACAATTGAAAGATTACACCATTTTAATAAAATTGTATTGTTTCACGTCATAAGTTTCTGAGAGGTTGCAACAGAACTGACCTATGAAGGACACTGTCACCACCGATTTTAAACATGGAATATCTGAATAATGTCATGATAAGGGAATCACATCTAATGGACTCTGTGGGGGTGATAACATGACATACCACCAACAATAAATAACTCTAAATAACCATATTAGTAAGCGGGGTACAGGACTTAGTAGAGAACTATCAATTGAGGAATCCAAAATGACTGAAAGAAACATAAGACAGTGCTGAAAATCCCTAGTCATCAGCCAAATGCAACCTTAAACAACTCTGAGAAACCATGGGATCAAGCTCCTCTAAAGGTAAGAGAATGAAGAGTTGTTTATTTTATTTTCAATAAAGAGAAAAGGATTATGGTAGAGGTGATTTGTTGTTTTGTTTCAATTCTAAACATTAGAAAATTGAAGCATAGAAAACAGGTTTAAAATACTCATCAATGTACTTGAATGGCATAATGATTCTTTCATTTTCATGCTTATGTCACTATAGGCATGTTGTAGCTTGAGAGATGGAAAATGTGTATAACTTAAAGGAAAGAGCCCTGCTTGTTTTTGTGAGAAACTCAGTGAGGCTGTAAGGTTAGTTCATTGGTGGGTATGCTACTTTGAGCATGTGGGAGGGGCATTAGAATGTGACAGAATGATGGATCATAAATGTTGCCTGGCAACCCTGCTTGCATTCTGTATCTTGGTACCATGGGCCAAGGACCAGAGAGCAGCTTTGATAAAATGTTTTCATAGGACATTACAGTCTCCCAAGAAAACTGTCTCCTAAAACTTTTCATGACAGCATTTGATTAGCCTAACCAAGTCATAGCCAAATCTCTGGAAGTTTTCCTACAGCTTTTACTGGTTACCAAATTCAAGATTACCTTATTATCGGGCAACATAATCTGTGGAGGAACCGTTCAAAGTCTTCTGTTTATGAATACTCTCTCTCCTAAGAAGTAAAACTATGGAACAAAAAATAATAAGACTCACAATTGTTAATCAAAAGGTGAGTTTTCCATTGTTAATTTCCTTCAGGAAGGTGATAATCCATTTGTTAGAGTAGACTTAGGGATCCTTGGATTGCAGTCCATCTCTTTTGAGGCAGCCGTCCAACATTAAATATGTGATACCTTTTAAAAATCCTACATAAACAATGACATTTCATCATTTAAAACTTTTACTACTCAACTCTGCAATTAAATAAGGGATGAACCTGGGAGTTTCACACAGTCATGTGGGAGTCAACTGAGAGTAAATTGTGTCAAGTATGGCAGACCATTTCATCCTCAGATTATGTTGTTATTAGAATTTTAAAAAGTACTTTAGATAATCTGTGATCAGTGGATTGTGGTTCCATGATGTGTGAGGCAATTATGATAGACCATCTAAATATCAATTATGTAGTTAAAATATTTAAATTAATCATGACAGCATCGTTCATGAGTCTGGTTTTGAGCCACCTTAGGGAGATGGATGATGTTGCATGAACTCAATATTTCATTATTTAATTATATAAAACAATGGTTATATCATCCATGACACCTGGAATCTGGAGCCACAGATCTTCTAATTACATAATTAAAGTATTTAAATGGACAATTCATGTTAATACCCAAGATAATGTAAATATGTGTATAGTTATGTGAACCAAAAATCCTGCATTCCATGAAGAGACCTGTAAAGCTCACTCTTGTAGAGTTAACGTGTAATATCATCTTTTATGATTCCTTGTTTCAATTGATGATATGACATCCTTCATGAATGGAGTCTTGCCATGTTCCCTGCCAGTTAAATGATACATCACCTCTTTATTGCGACAGGTAGCTATTGCTGACTTATTTAATTATTTAAAGTATTTAAATGACAGACAATGCCATCACCAATTATGATTAGGGTGCAAGTATCTATCAGGGACAAGGTTAGGAAAGTTGTAGACCTGGGCAGAGAATTTTCTGAATGATCTATGCATCTCCCAGAGTTCTAGGGATGCTGGGTAATTGAGTCCAGAAGATTGCATGGTGCCCTCCGAGAAGTACAAAGACTTCACCAAGGCCGGCATGGTGGTCTGGGTGTTTTCTACCTGCTCTTCTTCCACATCTTCACATCAGAAGTGATCTACGATGAGAAGATGTAGTGGCACAAGGAGGTCGGCACCATCACCGAGACCTCGCAAAAGTTTGATGACCCAGAACACACGGAAGAACATCTCTCTCTCAGCTATGCTGGTGATGCCCCTGCTGCAGCCAACTTTTCAGCTGATATCAATGTTTTGGCTACTACTGCTATGCCAGGAATGTGCCCATCATCTCAGGTCCTGCCACACCAAAACAGAGATTCAGGCGCTGGTGATGATATCAGGCCAAGAGAATTCATCAGGCAAGACAGTTTGATTATCTGACGATTAACTTATGGAATTTTAAAAATCCATGATGACAGCATAGTATTTCTTATCTGGCATTCTACCCAGGAATAGATGATAAGAAAAATGTCAATGAGTTACATATGTAAATATGTAATTATTAAATAGTTTCATTAAATAATCTGTGAACTCTGAAGTGTGGTGCCACCTTGTGTGAAAGATGATCTAACTATCTGATTATTTCATTATTCAAATCTGTCTTTTTCTACTCCAGGAAGAGTAGAGTCTGGATCCACCTTATTGGTGTTAAAGTGTCACATGTGACTTCATTATTTATTTACTTTAACCAACGTTGATATCATTTTGTTATCTCTCTAGGAGTGAATTATGAGAAATTATCTCTTTATTCATTCATTTTATTGTTCAAATCTATGATTAAGAACTCAATGACTCTTGAATATTGAGCAATCTTTTAGGCTTCACTCATAAAACACCATCCGATTGTTTAATTTTTATTCATTTGCTGCAGAACTTTCAGTGTGCAACTGGTCTTCAGGGAGACCAAGACTTGGATGACCAGGTCAGGAGTGGCTTTTGCTTGACAGACAGATGCAATCACACAGTAGGTTTGCAGCTGCTGCAAATTTTTCCTCAGAGCATCAGGTTTTTATGCAGAAAGTTCAAGGAAGAGATCTTTGGCCACAGTTTAAAATTTACCGACATATTATAGAAATGTCAGCAATTATTTTGGAGCACAAGATCGTAAATACATCTCATGTTTATTTTGGCTTGCTTGTGGTCATCTTACCAGGGATTAGATTTACTGAGTTTAGAGAATAATCATTGTCTCTGGTCAGTAAACTTTTAACAGCATTGATAAGAACTCTTGTACTGTTTTATTGATTTAGGAGCCCTATAAACTCAGTAGTAAATCCCATAGCAGCTTTGCTGTGGGCAGTCTAATTAGGAAGGGTCATCTTGTGGGCAAATTCCTATAGCTTTAGGTATGTTAATTTATTAGGTCTTGGGCTGACACCTGAAGTCTCCACTGGTGCCCTGGGATTTGTAGCTGAGGGCTGGTCTGTGTCTCTTTCTGTCCCTGAATCTATATCTAAGTGTTTTCTGGGCTTCTCTGAATTAACAGTAGAGCTATAATCCAAAGCACCCATGATCAAAAGCATTAAAGCTATCATAGCACAACAAACACCTAGCACCCATTCCAAACTGTCAGTAGGGCAATCACCTGCAGTGTCCTGAACCACTTTTCCCCAGGAGGCATAACCACAGGTGGTGTGAACCTCTGGACAGGTAGCCATTGAGATTTCTCTCAGCCATTGCTACACTCTCTCCACTGGGGCTGGTGTGGCAGTTCCCCCTTTATTATTTTTTTAAGCGGAACAGCTGGAAATCTCGCTGGAGGGTGCTTATGGACTGAAGTGCTATTCTGAAAACAATAGGAAAGACCAAACACACTATAAATAAAATAGCAGCTCCAATTCCTAGGAAAACAAAATACTGAGTCCAGCTTAATCATTCAGGGATCTTAGATTTTCTAAAAATGTTGATCCTAGGACTGAAATTTCCCAAGTAAATATCATTTCCTGACTCATAACAGTAATATCCTCTTGCTATGCCTTGATATCATAGGTTAAATTGGTATCCTCCCATACACCCAAGAAATGTGCCTTAGTTTCATTCCAATTAGAGGAAGAGTTGTATGGAAGAGGTGTAACACATATATACTTAAACTCTGCATGGCATTTAGTTGCTAACTGTGTCTTAAGATTTTGTATGTCTTGACCCATTTCTATCATTGCCTCTTCTAAAGCATTTAATCTAGTTTCTAATTTTGGATCTATTAACCTCTCTTCTGACATTCACAAAGGAAGCTGTCTGCATTTCCTTTACTAATGCTGTTGTTGAAACTGCAAAAGTAGTCAAAAAGTCTATCAGTACTGTCATTCTTAAAAATAATGAGGCAACAAATCTTTTTGGCCTAATCAATTCATTAATTTTGGTAAACATGTTTATAGCCAACTTATCATACCAAGTATCATTACCCATATCTACTGGCAGCATCACATAAGCAGGCCTTTTAACAATCAATATAGTTTAAAAGGATTATCATAACCTTATTGTACACAATTAGTTAATATGCAGGATTGACACTCAACAAAAAATGAGTCCCCTTCTTTCTTGATAAGCATGAATATTTTATGTCCAAACATTAATGCATAGGGGTAAGAGAGACAAGCTATGTACTTGGCAGCCTTTGTTTTATTTTATTTTATTTTTAATACTATAACATTGGCTGCTGCAACTAACCTGAACAGATCTGACTGAGGAATCCCATATGTCCCATGCGGTTTTTGCAAATACCATACAGGTGACACCCACTCTGCTGAATACCATCTCCTTATGGAAGAGTGTATCCTCTAAATTGAGCAAAATGTTCCTTAAGGTAGCCAGAATAGCCTTGATCAGGTGATGGTACAGAAAAATCCCAGATAATTTCTCCTGAAGCCATTGGAGAAAACCTTGTTCCAGTGTGAGGAAATCCTCAATGAAGCCAGTTAGGCATCTTATCTTCATTTTCCTCCCATAAACTATCTTTTTTTTTTTTTTTTTTTTATTTTACCGAGCAAAATGGCAATCTAGAAGGCAGAGGCTGATTTATTACCATAGTCTCATTAAAATTAGAGTGCCCTAAAGTAGCAATTTGTAGTTGCCACATAGGCCACTGTTTTTGACTCTTGTCTGTAACATGCTTATTTTCAGGAGTGTCAGTGAGGAAAGTTCTATAGCTGACATGCAAACAAACAGCTGGAGGGATACCACTAAGTGTTATGCAAATTGGTAAGGAATCTGATCTACCCTCATAATTCACATACCCAGATGAATTAATCCCCATATGAAAAGCTGGTGTCCCCCCTAGCACATCAGTAACATTAGTCATGATGTTAATGAGCTCTGTATTTTCCCAAACCATCCATGTAAGAGCCAAGGCTTGGGAATGTGAGCCTGGTAACTTTCCCTGTTTACCCCAGAATTTATTGACAAGACAGCAAGAAAAGCTAAAAAAAAAAAAAAAAAAAAAAATGCTACAGGAGTCTTAGGAGCTTTCGTTTGAGCTAGTACAGCAAGAGTCTGTGTCGGAAGATTGCAGTGCTGTTTAGATTTGGAGGTGGTTTCATTTTCTTTATTTGCTATCATCAGACTTGTCAGCTGCTTCCTCATTGTCTGCAGCTCTTGGTTTCTGCACCTCTTTGTTTTCTGTGAGAGCCTTTTGCTGATAGGGTCCGATGAATTGATGATGAATTGATCTGGGACCCAGATTGGGAGTCTTCGGAAACACAAGCATAGACTCTTCCAGAGGCGATTAGCCTACCTGGCCCTTTTCATTGACCAGGTTAACAGATCCTTCCAGTGAACCAGAGGCTGAGGCTCAGCAGCAGCCAGAGTGTTTCAGTGTCTCTCAGCTATACTGAGACCCTTATCATTAACATTCATATGATTAAGCACAAACAGAGCAAGTGCTAATACATGATGAGGAGTCAAATAAGACCCTGAAGCCTTTAACTTTATGATCTGAGCTTTTAAAAGCTGATGACTACTTTCCACTATTGCCTGTCCTTGGGGATTAAAAGGTATCCCTGTGGATCCTTCTATTTGCCATTTCTGCAGAAACTCTTTATACCCTCTAGAAGTATAAACGGGAACATTGTCTGTCTTGATTTTAAAAGGAACTCCCATGGAAGCAAAACATTTTAAACAATGACTTATCACATGCTTAGTGGTTTCTCCAGTTTGTGTAGTGACCATTAAAAAGCCTGAATATGTATCGATTGTCACATGAATAAACTTTAATTTGCCAAATTTTGCAATATGAGTAACATCCATTTGCCATAAATGATTAGGATGCAGACCTGAGTATTTACTGCTATATTAATTACAGGTAAATATTGTGGGCACACATCACATTGTTTAAAAATTTGTTGAGCAGTCTCTGTAGTTAAAGCAAACTTTTTTTTTATAGAGTATTTTTTATTTAATTTTATATAACAAAGTCCAATTAAATGAAAACAAACATTTATACACAATATTTGGGAATTTGGGCGTCTTTCTTTCCAAACTACTTCCTGCTGGTAAGGGGCGCTGTCTTGGGGGATTCGAAGAAGATTCAGATATCCTAGCTGTAGTCTGTAGGGCTGTTTTGTCCAGCTGTTTGGAATGTAGGATCAGCTTGTACTCTGTTTCAGGCGGTCTGGTGTGATCAAACCACATTAGTCTGGAAGGAATCCACATCTTTTCATTTTCTGTGGAAACAAAAATAGAAATACTTTTCCCCAGTAACTTGTTCTTCAACTTAAATTTTGGAGTCAAAGCGTTTTTTTTTTTTTTTTTTTTTTTTTTTTACATGTCGATCCCAGTTCCCTCTCCCTCCCTCCCTCCCTCCCCCCAAGCCCTCCCTCCCTCCTTCCCTCCCTTTTGCCCTCTCTACCCTCTCCCATGCACTCTAAACACCCTCCCCTCCCAACCCCCCACCACAATAAAATATGTAGGGGAATGCCATCCAGTTGGGGTCATGTAGATCTGACAGGTCCTGTGAAGTAGGGACTAGGGCTTCTCTCCTATCTCTAGAATAAGGCAGTTATCCCTCCATGGGGGATATGTTTGCAAAGTCCTTTTGTGCACCAGGGATACATCCTGGCTCCACTATCTGAGGTCTCTTAGACTGCTCAGACCTTCTGGCTGAGACCCATATTCAGGGGGGTCCGAGTCAGACCCCTATTGGCTTCCCAGCTATCAGTCTAGTGGCCCTTAGCTCCTCCTTGTTCAGGTAAGCTGTCTCTATGTACTTCTACCGCATGGTCTTGTCCTCTCCATCTGCTTCTGGGTTCTAGTTTGACTCAGTGTTTATGTATGGGTGTTTGCTCCTGTATTCAACAGGCATTAGTTGAGGACTCCATGGAGAAGTTAGTTGTTGATCTCACTCTCCGGGAAGGGCATTTATGATAGCCTTTCCACGGAAGCTGAGATTGTTAGTTGGGAGCAGTCTTGTAGTTCCCTCGACCTTTCTTTGTGTTCAACTTTATCTTCAAACCAATATTGGCTCCCTCTTTTATGTTCTCTCTCTCTGTCTCTGTCTCTCTCTCTCTCTCTTTCCTATTTTCCATTCCTAACCAGGCACAATCCTCCTGGTCGCACATGCCTTCCTCTCCTCCCTCTCATTTTCTCCTACTTCTCTCTCCATTAGCTGACCTCCCCCACTATACCTGAGGTCTGGGGGACTTGTCCCTTCCCAGTTCTGTGAGGGACTTTATATGAATCTCTTAGAATACAACTTGTATCCTAGTTCCTCTGGTGATGTGAATTATAGGCTGGTGATCATTTGATCTAGGTCTAAAATCCATATATGAGTGAGTACATACTGTGTTCCTCTTTTTGTGACTGGGTTACCTCATTCAGGATGGTTTCTTCAAGTGCCATCCACTTGCCTGCGAATTTCAAGATACCATTATTTTTTTCTGCAGAGTAGTATTCCATTGTGTAGATGTGCCACATCTTCATTAACCATTCTTCAATTGAAGGGCATCTAGGTTGCTTCCAGGTTCTTGCTATTACAAATAGTGCTGCTATGAACATAGTTGAACAGATGTCTTTGTTGCATTGATGTGAATCCTTTGGGTATATGCCTAAGAGGGGGATTGCCGGGTCCTGTGGTAAACTAATTCCCATTTTCCTGAGGAACCGCCATACTGATCTCCAAAGTGGCTGTATGAGTTTGCACTCCCACCAGCAGTGGAGGAGTGTTCCACTTTCTCCACATCCTCTCCAACATAAGTCATCACTGGTGTTTCTAATTTTAGCCATTCTGGCAGGGGTAAGATGGTATCTCAAAGTTGTTTTGATTTGCATTTCCCTGATAGCTAAGGATGTGGAGCATTTTCTTAAGTGTCTTTCAGCCTTTTTGATTTCCTCCATTGAGAATTCTTTCTTCAGTTCTGTACCCCATTTTTTAATAGGGTTATTTGGTGATTTGTTGACTAGTTTCTTTGGTTCTTTGTATATTTTGGAGATCAGCCCTTTGTCAGATATAGGATTAGTGAAAATCTTTTCCCAGTCAGTGGGCTGCCGTTTGGTCTTGTCCACTGTGTCCTTTGCCTTACAGAAGCTTCTAAGTTTGAAGAGGTCCCATTTATTAATTGTTTCTTTCAGTGTCTGTGCCCCTGGAGTTATGTTCAAGAAGCGGTCTCCTATACCAATTTGTTCAAGGGTACCTCGTACTTTCTCTTCTAAGAGGTTCAATGTGGCTGGATTGATGTTGAGGTCTTTGATCCATTTGGACTTGAGTTTTGTGCATGGCGACAGACATGGGTCTATCTGCAGTCTTCTACACACCCTCATCCAATTGTGCCAGCACCATTTGTTGAAGATGCTGTCTTTGCCCCATTGTATATTTTTAGCTGTTTTGTCGAAAATCAGGTGTTCATAGGTGCGTGGATTAATATCAGGATTTTCAATTCGATTCCATTGGTCTACCTGTCTATTTTTATGCCAATACCAGGCTGTTTTCAGAACTATAGCTCTGTAGTAGAGCTTAAAGTCAGGAATGGTGATGCCTCCTGATGTTCTTTTATTGTATAGGGTTGTTTTGGCTATCCTGGGTCTTTTGTTTTTCCATATAAAGTTGATTATTATCCTTTCAAGGTCGGTGAAGAATTGTGGTGGGATTTTAATGGGGATTGCATTGAATCTGTAGATTGCTTTTGGTAAGATTGCCATTTTTACTATGTTTATCCTACCTATCCAAGAGCATGGGAGGTCTTTCCATTTTCTGGTATCTTCTTTAATTTCTTTCTTTAGAGTCACAAAGTTCTTATTATATAGATCTTTTACTTGTTTGGTAAGCGTTACACCAAGATACTTTATGTTGCTTGTGACTATTGTAAAGGGTGATGTTTCTCTGATTTCTTTCTCTGCCTCTTTGTCGTCTGAAAAAAATAGGGCTACTGATTTTTTTGAGTTTATCTTGTATCCTGCTAGTTTGCTGAAGGTGTTTATCAGCTGTAGGAGTTCCCTGATAGAATTTATTGGGTCGCTTATGTAAACTATCATATCATCTGCAAATAGAGACAGTTTGACTTCTTCCTTTCCAATTTGGATGCCCTTGATCTCCTTTTGTTGTCTTATAGCATTAGCTAGAACTTCTAGTACGATATTGAAGAGATATGGAGAGAGAGGACAGCCTTGTCTTGTTCCTGATTTTAGAGGAATTGGCTTACGTTTCTCTCCATTCAGTTTGATGTTGGCAGTTGGTTTGCTGTATATTGCTCTTATTATGTTTAGGTATGTTCCTGTTATCCCTGACCTCTCTAATACCTTTATCATGAAAGGGTGTTGAATTTTATCGAAGGCTTTTTCTGCATCTAGGGAGATAATCATATGGTTTTTCTTTTTCAGTTTGTTTATATGGTGGATCACGTTGATAGATTTTCGTATGTTAAACCATCCCTGCAATCCAGGTATGAAGCCTACTTGATCATGGTGGATGATTTCTCTGATGTATTTTTGAATTCGGTTTGCCATTATTTTATTGAGTATTTTTGCATCGATGTTCATCAGGGATATTGGTCTGTAGTTTTCTTTCTTAGTTGTGTCTTTGTGAGGTTTGGGTACCAAAGTTATTGTGGCCTCATAAAAAGAGATTGTCAATAAACCTTCTGTTTCTATCTTGTGGAACAGTTTGAGGAGTAGTGGTATTAGTTCTTCCTTGAATGTCTGGTAGAATTCTGCACTGAATCCATCTGGCCCTGGACTTTTTTTTTGTTGGAAGGCTTTCGATGACTGCTTCTATTTCATTTCGGTTTATAGGTCTATTTAAGTTGTTTGTCTGTTCTTGATTTAATTTTGGTAAGTGATAGTTATCCAGAAACTTGTCCATTTCCTTTGAATTTTCAATTTTTGTGGAATACAGATTTTCGAAGTATGACCTGAAAATTGTCTGGATTTCCTCTGTGTCTGTTGTTATGTTCCCCATTTCGTTTCTGATTTTGTTAATTTGCATGTTCTGTCTCTGCTTTTTCGTTAATTTGGATAAAGGTTTATCAATCTTGTTGATTTTCTCAAAAAACCAACTCTTTGTTGCATTGATTTTTTGTATTGTTTTCCTGGTTTCTATTTTGTTGATTTCAGCCCTCAAGTTGATTATTTCCTGGCGTCTGCTCCTGCGGGGTGAATTCGCTTCTCTCTGTTCTAAGGTTTTCAGTTGCGCTGTTAATTCATTTATGTGACTATCCTCTGTTTTCTTCATATGGGCACTTAGTGCAATGAACTTCCCTCGTAGCACTGCTTTCAAGGTGTCCCATAAGTTCGGGTATGTTGTATCCTCATTCTCGTTGAATATTACAAAGTCTTTAGTTTCTTTCTTTATTTCTTCTTTGACCCAGGAGTGGTGCAATTGCACATTGTTAAGTTTCCATGAGTTTGCAGGTTTTCTGCTATTTGTATTGTTGTTGAATTCCAATTTTAAAGCATGGTGGTCCGATAAGATACAGGGGACTATTTCTATTCTCTTGTATCTGTTGAGGTTTGTTATGTCTCCTAGTATGTGGTCGATTTTAGAGAAGGTTCCATGTGGAGCAGAGAAGAAGGTATATTCTTTTGTCTTTGGATGGAATGTTCTATAGATGTCTGTTAGCCCCAGTTGAGACATAACTTCTGTTAATTCTTTTGTTTCTTTGTTGAGTTTCTGATTTGTGGTCCTGTCTAGTGTTGAGAGTGGTGTATTGAAGTCTCCCACTATAAGTGTGTGAGGTTTTATATGAGCTTTGAGTTTTAGTAGTGTTTCTTTTACGAATGTGGGTGGCTTTGTATTAGGGGCATAGATGTTCAGAATTGAGACTTTGTGTTGATGGATTTCTCCTGAGATGAATATGAAATGACCGTCTTCATCTCTTTTGACTAGTTTTGGTTTGAAGTCTAGCTTGTTAGATATTAGGATAGCTATGCCTGCTTGCTTCTTATTTCCATTTGATTGGAAAATCTTTTCCCAACCCTTTACCCTGAGGTAATGTCTATCTTTGGAGCTAAGATGTGTTTCTTGTATGCAGCAGAAGGATGGATTCTGTCTTCGTATCCATTCTGTTAATCTGTGTCTTTTTATAGGTGAGTTAAGACCATTAATGTTGAGGGTGATTAAGGACCATTGATTGTTGATGGTTGTTTTATTTAGGTTTGTTGTTGGCAGTGGTATTGTGAATATATTTGTTCTGCTTCACCCTAGGTTTCTGGTGTAGTTGGATTATCTTTTGCCTACATTTTTGTGGGCGTAGTTACCTTCCTTGGGTTGGAATTTTCCTTCCAATACTTTCTGTAGGGCTGGATTTGTAGATACATATTGGGAAAATCGGGTTTTGTCATTGAATATCTTGTTCTCTCCATCTATATTGACTGAGAGTTTTGCTGGATATAGTAGCCTAGGCTGGCATCCGTGTTCTCTTAATACTTTTAGAACATCTATCCAGGACCTTCTGGCCTTGAGGGTTTCCATGGAGAAGTCAGGTGTAATTTTGATAGGTCTGCCTTTATATGTTACCTGTCCTTTTTCCTTCGCTGCTGTTAATATTTTTTCTTTATTCTGTATGCTAGGTGTTTTGATTATTATATGTCGAGGGGTCTTTTTTCATTGGTCCAGCCTATTTGGGGTTCGGTATGCTTCTTGTACTTTCATGGGCATGTCCTTCTTCAGATTTGGAAAGTTTTCCTCAATGATTTTGTTGAATATGTTTTCAGCACCTTTGAGCTGGGCTTCCTCACCTTCCTCTCTGCCTATTATTCTTAGGTTTGGCCTTTTCATGGTGTCCCACATTTCCTGGATATTGTGTGTTAAGGATTTGTTGGATTTATGGTTTTCTTTGGTCGATGAATCTATTTCTTCTAGTTTATCTTCTGCGCCTGAGATTCTCTCTTCCATCTCTTGAATTCTATTGGTTATGCTTGTGTCCGTGGTTTCCGATTTTTTGCCCAGCTTTTCAATTTCCAGCTTTCCTTCCATTTGTGTTGCCTTTATTTTCTCAATTTCGGTTTTCAAATCTTGAACCGTTTCCTTCACCTGGTTAATTGTTTTTTCTTGGCTTTCTGTACTTTCCTTAAGGAATTTGTTCATTTCTTCCACTTTTTTGTTTGTTTTTTCCTCTATTTCTTTAAGGGATTTTCTCATATCTTCTTTGAGGGCCTCTATCATTTTTATGATGGTGATTTTTAAGTCGTACCCTTCTGCTTCCTCTGCTTTGTTGTTGTGTTCCATTCTAGTTGGTGTAGATTCCCTAGATTCTGGTGGTGTCATGTTTGTCTTTCTGTTGTTAGGTGTTCTCTTATATTGCCTTCTTCCCATAGTTTCTTCCTGTAGGTGTTGGTGGTGTCTCTTCCCTCTCTCTATGGTCCTTCCCAGATGGGCTTATGTGGATCAAAGATTCAATGTCTGTATCTCTGTGTGGTCCAAGCTCTCTAGGAGGCTTCTCTCTGGCCAATAGCCGGCAGAAGAGGACGAGGGCTGGACTGGAACTTGAGAAGGTTTTGCAGGGTAGTGGGATCTCACTGGAAACTGGCGCTCTCCAGCTGAGACCTCGTTCTTTGGCAGGGGCCCGGATTTGTGGGTCAAGGATCTTGCCTGCAGGAACTCCAAGTGGACCCGCAGAGATAGGCGGATCTCTGGGAGGGGCCTGGGACTCCAGCAGAGGACTGGAGGCGGGGTCAGGGACCAAGCCGGTGGAAATTACAGGTGGTCCCACGTTGGATAGTCAGGTCTCCTTTGTTCGGAGTTGCTCCGAGAGGTCTCCGAAGTAGGGTGGACTGTTGGCTCCACCCTCTGTCCCAGTGCTCAACCAGAGCGGCAGGACCATAGGTGGGGTAGGGCACAGGGTAGGGGGGGGGGGTAGGCTGGAGGTTGGGATGGGTGGGGGTGTATCAGAGCTCCAAGGGTGCTCTCAAAGGGGACCGGAGACAGGAGCAGCAGGATCAGGGGCCAATCCAGGGAGTTCAGGCGGGGGAGGAGGGAAAAGAGGTTGAAGGGGACAGGCAGCCCCGATTGGGCCCAGACTCACCTCTGGCCAATAGCCGGCAGAAGAGGACGAGGGCTGGGCTGGAACTTGAGAAGGTTTTGCAGGGTAGTGGGATCTCACTGGAAACTGGTGCTCTCCAGCTGAGACCTCGTTCTTTGGCAGGGGCCCGGATTTGGGGGTCAAGGATCTTGTCTGCAGGAACTCCAAGTGGACCCGCAGAGATAGGCGGATCTCTGGCTTGTTCCATAGTTTTACATCTTAGGAGAGAGAGTATCCCTAAACAGAAGCCTTTGAACTGTTTCTCCACAGTATCTGTTCTCCGATAATTAGGTAATCTTGAATTTGGTAACCAGTAAATGCTGTAGGCAAACTTCCAGAGATTTGGCTATGCCTTGGTTAGGCGAATCAAATGCTGTCATGAAAAGTTTCAGGAGATAGTTAGCTTGGGAGACTGTAATATCCCATGATAACACTTTCTCGAAGCTGTTCTCTTGTCCTTGGCCCATGATACCAGGATACAGTATGCAAGCTGGGTTGTCAGGCAAAATTTATGATCCAACATTATGTCATATTCTAATGCCCCTCCCACATGCTAAAAGTAGCATACCCACCGATGAACTAACCTTACAGCCTCATTGAGTTTCCCACAAAATCAAAGCAAGGCTCTTTCTTTTCAGTTATACATTTTTACCAGTCTCACAAGCTACAACATGCCTATAGTGACATAAGCATGAAAACGAAAGCATTGTTATGCCATTCAAGTACATTGATGAGTACTTCAAAACAGTTTTCTATGCTACAATTTTCTAATTTCTCGAATGGAAACAATACAATTAATTGCCTCTACCATAATCTTTTTCTCTTTATTGAAAATAAAATAAACTCCTCTTCATTCTCTTACTTTTAGAGGAGCTTGATCCCATGGTTTTTACATTTGTATTTGGCTGATGACTAAGGATTTTGAGCACTTTGTTATTTTTCTTTCAGTCATTTTGGATTCTAAAGTTGATAGTTCAATATTATGTCCTGTACCCTGCATTCTAATATCATTACTTAGAGTTATTTATTGTTGGTCGTGTGTCATGTTATCAGCCCGACAGAGTTCATGAGATAAGATTCCCTGATCAAGAGATTATTCAGTTATTCCATTTTTAAAATCGGTGGTGACCGATTTTTAAAATCAGTCCTTCTTGGGTCAGCTCTGTGGCAACCTCTGCGAAATTGATGATGCAAAACAATACAGTTTTTTTTTTTTTAAATCGTGTAATCATTTGGTTGTTAAAAATCTATTATTACGTAATCAGTAATCACTGGAAAACACAGTGTCGCTCATTCTGTGGGCACTGCTTGAGGAACCATTCTCTTGCTGTGTCAATCCCAAAGCAGCCAAATGACGGAGGACACCGTCATTACTTTCGCAATCAAATAAGTTAATAATTAGATAGTCCTGCATACTTAACTTTCATAAGATGGATCCCAACTCCAGTGATTGTCAAGGAAGGAGTACCTACTCAATTAAATAATGCCACATGATCAACTCCCAAGGAGAAAAGGCCAGGCTGCACTCATTAAGAACAACTTCTTCATCGATTAAAATAATTAACATATAATGAAAAATGATTGAATATTGACATGGTGGTGCATACTTAAATCCCTCATGGAGTAGTAAGACTGATCTCTTCCAGGAATAATGATTTATTTAAAAAATTTAGTTGAAAATTAATTAGTTGGCTAATTATGTGAACACTGACGAGATGGCACCAAAGTCATAAACCTATCGCTGATGTAATCATCTATTTACATAGCTAAATGATGAAGTAATGAGATGATGTTACATCATCAACTCCCAAAATCTGACTCCAAAAAGGTCTTATTGTTCAAAACATTACCTGTATTTTTAATACGTTAATTAAATGATGAATTATTATTTAATTTCCTAGTTTAACAGTTAAATAAGTAAGTGTAGTAGTACATGATGTGATGGTCTGGCACGATGCACCCCCATAATGAGGCTCAAAACTCCTTTGATCACTGAATCCTTAATGACAGATTTTCGTCATTAAAAAGAATAAACATTAAACAAGTGGATCGTGTTTTATACGTGAAGCCTAAGGGATTGCTCAATCCTAAAGAGTCATTGAGTTCTTAATAATAGATTTGAACAAAAAAAGGATAGAATAAAGAGATAATTTCTCATAATTCACCTCTAGAGAGATAACAAAACAATTAACACCATCAAGTACGATCCAGACTCCACTCTTCCTGGAGTAGAATAAGACAGATTTGATAAGTGAAATAATCAGATAGTTAGATCGTCTATCACTCTTGAGTCACACAAGGTGGCACCAAACTTCAGGGTTCACAGACTATATAATGAAACAATTTAATAATTGCATCTTTAAAAATGTAAGTCGTTGAACTTTTTTGTATCATCAAATCCTGGACAGACTTTCCAGATATGAAAAAGTATGCTGTCATCACGTTTTTTTTAAAAATTCCATTAATTAATCATCAGATGTCGAGTGCTATCGCCTTGCCTGCAAGAATGATGCTCAACAACAGGATTATTCTGCAGCTATGTTTATTGTGGGGCTCATTACAGCAAGTTGAGGGAAGACCTCGAGGATGAAAAAGGGCTCTGCTTATATATGCTCAGAGGAGTCGTGTCCATTACTGACAGGTGCAGCCCGCAACGCTT
The DNA here is from genome assembly GCF_943737965.1 of Phodopus roborovskii. NCBI lineage: Eukaryota > Metazoa > Chordata > Mammalia > Rodentia > Cricetidae > Phodopus > Phodopus roborovskii. The sequence continues at coordinate 42,444 of NW_026125790.1, read as the reverse complement.
GTAACGGTCACCCCATGACATGGATCACGCATCCGCGCCTTGATGGCTTATGGACAGGAAACCGGCGCCATCTTCAGGAATCGCACTTGTGGCGCTCTACATCTCCCCCTTTTTTGTTTTATAAATGCAACATGCAAGGGTAGTGGTCTGATATCCAGTAATGAGATGGACATTGTAATGACCCTGAATCCTGGTAGTCAGCCAAGTCAGTGCCATACCCATCCAGCTTCTTTTCCCTGGAGGTGGGGCCTTGGACACCAACCCACATGCAACCAGACTTGCCCTTCTCGGATCTGCTCATGGCCAGAGTCAACCTGGAGTGCAGTGCTAAGCCAAACAACCTGAGCATGAAGAATTTATTACAGAGGCTAAACTCAAGAAGCACCTGTCTGCGTGCAATGGGAAAAAAACCCCACAGAATCTTAGGGCTGTTTCTGGTAAAAAAAAAAAAAAAAAAAAAAAAAAAAAAAAATGGACATCCTAACCTGGTGCAATGTCATAGAAGACTCAGGGTGCAAGGGCTGTCCTATTGGACAACTAATGTCCTTTTTTTAACTTGCTTAGCCACACAGTGGGAGAGAAGCCTATCTCCATACCAGCTAGGGCTTGAGCGATAACCACTTTGTCATGTGTCTGTTGAGTATGTAGCTTACACAACAACCAGAGAAGGAGTACCACCCCACCATATAACAGCAGGCCAAAACCCATTACACCTGTCCACTCCTTTAAGAGGGAAAAAGCGGTGGAGATCCAGGAGAATGATCCTTCTGATAGAGAACTGTCCACACGGGTGGAATTCACATGGACGATGGCCTTTCTGAGTTGGTCCACCAGGCTATCAAATTCTCCTGTCCATTCACCTAAAAGATACTGAAAAAGTTGTTTAGAAAGGTTACTCGTGCATTATGATGACTGGGCATGGGTTTAGGAAATGCCGACAATATTCCCCATCTGGGTTCTGCTGATATCCGCAGAGGATTCACAAGGAGTATCATTAACCACAGGAGCCACAGGAGCATCTTCTTGAGGGATGGTTGTCACTCTTCGAGATAATTGCTCTGGTACCCAAATTGGATTTTCTCCGTCCTGTGGAAAAACACAAATATCTCCCCTGGATCTTATTAAGATAGGATCCGGGCCTTTCCATGTATCTGAGAGCACATCTTTCCATTTGACTTGTTCTTTTGGAGGTATGGGCCAGAGGTGATGTCTATCAGCCGCTGAATGACCATTAAAATCCATAAAAAGATATGGCGGCTTTTGGTGTAAGAGAGGGTATTTACTCTATTCCCCTTTTTTGTTTTATTAGATAAGATTTGAGCGTCTGATTGATGCGTGCCACAATGCCTTGCCCTTGTGGATTATAAGGTAGAACAGTGAGGTGTTTGACACCCGTCTGTTGACAAAAATGCTTAAATTTTTCAGAAGTATATGCAGGTCCATTATCTGTCTTCAATATTTGAGGCATGCCCCCAAGCACTCCAGGCTTCGAGGCAGTGCTGGATGACATGAGAGGCCTTTTCCCCTGTTAGTGGGGAGGCATGGATAATACCCGAGCAGGTATCCACAGAAACATGTAAATATTTCATTTTTCCAAAAGATGACACATGAATGACATCCATTTGCCATATTTGTAGAGGCCGAAGGCCTCGTGGGTTAATGCCCACATGAGGTGCTGGAAGAAATTCATAACAATTTTTGCATTGCAAGACTATTTCCTGTGCTGATGCTCTGGAAATAGAAAAACACTTGTGCAGGGCTTCTGATGTTACATGAAATAATGGATGAAATTTAGTGGCTGCTTCTATAGGATCTAAAATAGCAAAAGCTGCTGCTCGAGTGGCCAAATCTGCCAGATTATTCCCTTGTGCCATTGGCCCGGGCAGAACGGAATGGGCACGGATATGGATAATGAAAACAGGATATTGTCTTGCTAACAAAACATTTTTGGATCTCCTTAAACATCTCAGCCACTGTACTAGAAGGCTTAATTAATCCAGCTAATTGTAAGATTTTAACAGCATTGACTACATAAACAGAGTCAGAGACCACATTCAAAGGTCCAGGAAACACCTTTAATACCTCCAAAACTATGTTACATTCCACCATTTGTGTGGAGTCTGGTGCATATCTGTGAGTGGTAACAACTCCTTCATGTACATAAGTGTAAAGTGTATAGGTTTTTCCACCTTCCACTACTGGTTTGGTCCCTCTGCTGTGCCAGCCCCAAATAACACACTGAGACTCTGTATTAGATATAATTCTCTTGGCCCTGTTACTTGTTTCTTATCGGCTAGCTCTGTCTTAAATATTAACCCATTTGTATGTATTTCCACGTGGTCTTACCGAGAGTGGAGGAATGGCAGTTCTGTTCTCTCCAGGCTCTCCATCCTGACTCCTCCTTACTACTTCCTATTTCCCCCTTGTCTCCTAGTCCCTCCTATCTTGCTTTCCTATTGGCCAACAGTGCTTTGTTAGTTAACCAGTATGAGAAACATATATGCATAATGGCATCTCCCATCACATAAGCCCCTATTCCTGTTTTTGATCCATCTGTATACACTATCCCCCCATCAGGGAGAGGCGTGGCACTTACCATTTTTGGAAAAAATCAAAGGATGTGTTCTAGCAAATGTTAATAAAGTATGTTTAGGATAATGGTTATCAAAAGTTCCCAAGAAGGTAGAGGCAAGAATTGCCCAATCATCACTCATAGCACATAGGGTCTGAATTTGTTCCATATTATAAGGTGTAATAATTTGCTTAGGAAACTCCCCAAAATGGGTAAGAGCCGTTTTTAAGCCCTTCAGGGCAATTTTTGCAACAGCAGTTGGATAATATTCTATAGTTTTTGCTGGGGAAGCTTGAGGGTGTATCCAAATTAATGGACCATTTTGCCATAAGACTGCAGTTGGCAGCCAAGCAGTCTGTAACACACAAAGATCAAAAGGCTTCTGCGCTGAGATTCTAACTAATTGTGCTGCAGTGATCGCATGCTCCACCTTATGGAGAGATTCCGCAGCTGCAGGAGATAGGGTTCTTAATGAAGTCAATTGTGGATCCCCTTCAAGCACATCAAACAATGGTTTTAACTCTGCTGTGGGTATTTTTAAATAAGGCCGTAGCCAGTTAAAATCTCCTACTGATCATGGATTATCTAATGTCGTATTTTAATGATCAAATAACAACATAATCAGATGATGAAATGGTCTGCCATACTCAAAACAGTTGACTCTCACTTGACTCCCACAGGATTGTGTGAATCTCGCAGGTTCATCCCTTATTTAATCGCAGAGTTGAGTAGTAATCTGTTTAAATGCTAAAATGTGATTGGATATGCAGGGTTTTGAGAAGATATCACATATTTAATGTTGGACTAAATCTACTCTAAGAAATGGATTATCACCTTCCTGAAGGAAGTTAACAATGGAAAAATCACCTTTTGATGAATGACTGTAAGTCTTATTATCTTTTGTTCCATAGATTTACTTCTTAGGAGAGAAAACATCCATAAACCAAAGTCTTTGAACTGTTTCTCCACAGACTAACTATATTCTCCAATAATTAGGTAATCTTGAATTTGGTAACCAGTAAAAGCTGTAGGCAAACTTCCAGTGATTTGGATATGACTTGGTTAGGCGAATCAAATGATGTCATGAAAAGTTTTAGGAGATTGTTTTCTTGGGAGACTGTAATGTCCCATGATAACACTTTCTCAAAGCTGCTCTCTGTTCCTTGGCCCATGATACCAGGATACAGAATGCAAGCAGGGTTGCCAGGCAACATTTATGATCTAACATTCTGTCACATTCTAGTGCCCCTCCCACTTGCTAAAAGTAGCATACCCACCTATGAAGTAACCTTAAAGCCTCACTGAGTTTCTCACAAAAACAAAGCAGGGCTTTTTCCTTTGAGTTCTACATATTTAGCCATCTCTCAAGCTACAACATGCCTATAGTGACATAAGCATGAAAATGAAAGCATCATTATGCCATTGAAGTACATTGATGAGTATTTTAAACCTGTTTTCTATGCTTCAATTTTCTAATTTCTAGAATGGAAATTATACAACGAATCGCCTCTACCATAATCCTTTTTTCTTTATTGAAAATAAAATAAATTCCTTTTCATCCTAGTCCTTTTAGAGGAGCTTAATACCATGGTTTCTCAGAGTTGTTTAGATTTGCATGTGGCTGATGACTAAGGATTTTGAGCAGTGTCTTATGTTTCTTTCAGTCATTTTGGATTCCTCAATTGACTGTTCTCTATTAAGTCCTGCACCCCGCTTTCTAATATGGATATTTCCTGTTATTTATTGTTGTTGGTGTGTCATGATATTGAAAGACCTAAAAAGTAATGTTAATGATGGACTAACCTAGAAACCAATATCTGTTCTTTGGAATTTGCTAGCTTCCACTCACAAGGCCCTGAGATAAGAAGAATTCACACTACCCCTCCTTTCCTGTGAGTCAACAGGTGGTAAATAGGGTGAAGAGATAGCTGTAACTCTGGTTTGCCCAGACAAGATTAATTAGCACACCTGAGGCCCTAAGGTCTGCTGACCCTAATAACAGACCATCCGGCCTCCGAGGGTCATATACTCAATGGACAGAGGGTCCCACCCCCTCCCTAAGCTTGTGGGTTTGCCTTTAAAAACACCTGGTCCCAGGGGAGGGGGCTTCTCCCTAGCCTGCCTGCTGGAGGAGCCCATTTGCACAAATGTTTCCTGTTCATTAAAGCCTCTTGCATTTTGCAGCAACTGGACTGGACATTGAGTTTTTGGGGTATCAACCGAACCTGGAAGACTCCTCATTCTGAGGGTCTTACATTATCAGCCCAACAGAGTTCATTAGATGAGATTCCCTGATCAAGACATGTAAGGAGTTCGGTTTTTCCACCTGCCGCCTGGTCTTGTCCCACCACCAAGCCAGCCCCAAATAACACACAGAGACTCTGTATTTGATACAATGCTGTTGGCCCTGTTTCTTGTTTCTTCTCGGCTAGCTCTGCCATAATTATTAACCCATTTCTGCTGATCTATGTATTTCTCTTACCAGGGAGCTGGCAGCATACTGCTTTCTTCAGACTCTCCATCTTGACTCCTCCTTACTACTTCCTTATTTCCTCCTTGTCTCCTAGTCCCTCCTATCTTCCTTTCCTATTGGCCAACAGTGCTTTATTATTAACCAGTATGAGAAACATATATACATAATGACATCTCCCATCAAAGACATTATTCATTTATTCCATTTTAAAAATCGGTGGTGACTGTGTCCTTCATGGGTCAATTCTGTTGCAAGCTCTCAGAAACTGATGATGTGAAACAATACAGTCTTTTTTAAATTGTGTAATAATTGGAATGTTAAAAATCTCCGATTACGTAATCAGTAATCACTGGATAAAGCAGTGTCCCTCATTCTTTGTGCACTGCTTCTGGTACCAATCTCCTGCTATGTCAATGTCACAGCAGCCAAATGACTGATGACACCATCATTTTTTCTGCAAATATGTTAATAATTGGATAGTCCTGCATACTTCACTTTCATAAGATGGAACCCAACTCCAGGGATTGTCAAAGAAGTAGTACTTAGATAATAAAATCATGCCACACAATTAACTCCCAGGGAGGAAGGCCAGACTCCAGTCATGAAGAACAACATCTTCATCGATTTAAATAATTATTACATAATGAAAAATGATTGAATAATGACAAGGTTGTGCATACTTAAATCCCACATTGAGTACTCAGACTGATCTCTTCCTGGAATTCATTTATTTAAAAATTAAATTTATAATTAATTCATTGGAGTTTTAAATTAACACTGACAAGGTGGCACCAAAGTCCTAAACCTATCACTGATGTAATGATCTATTTACATAGCTAAATGATGAAGTAATGAGATGATGTTACGTCATTAACTTCCAAAAGAGACTCATGGTCCATAACATTACCTGTATTTTAAATAAGTCAATTAAATAATGAATTATTATTTAATTTCCTAGTTTAACAGTTAAATAAGTAAGTTTAGTATTAGATGATGTGATGGTCTGGCACGATGGACTCCCATAAGGAGACTCAAAACTCCAGTGATCACTGAATACATAGTGACAGATTTTCATAATAAAATGAATGCCACAGCTGCCCCAGTGGAGACAGTGTAGCAATGGCTGAGAGAAATCTCAATGGCTACCTGTCCAGAGGTTCATACCACATGTAGTTACGCCTCCTGGGGAAAAGTGGTTCAGGACCCTGGTGGTGATTGCCTGACTGAAAGTCTGGAAGGGGTGCTAGGTGTTTGTTGTGCTATGATAGCTTTAATGCTTTTGTCATAGGTGCTTTGGTCTTTAGCTCCACTGTTAATTCAGAGAAGCCCAGAAAACACTTAGATATAGTTTCAGGGACAGAAAGAGACACAGACCAGCCCTCAGCTACAAACCCAGGGCACCAGTGGAGACTTCAGGTGTCAGCCCAAGGCCTAACAAATTAACATACCTAAAGCTATAGGAATTTGCCCACAAGATGAGCCTGCCTAATTAGAAGGCCAACAGCAAAGCTGTTATGGGATTTACTACTGAGTTTTTAGGGCACCTATATCATTAAAACAGTACAAGATTTCTTGTCAATGCTGTTAAAAGTTTACTGACCAGAGACAATGATTATTCTCTAAACTCAGTAAATCTAATCCCTGGTAAACTGACCACAAGCAAGCCAAAATAAACATGAGATGTATTTACGATCTCGTGCTCCAAAATAATTGTTGACATTTCTATAATATGTCGGTAAATTTTAAACTGTGGCCAAAGATCTCTTCCTTGAACTTTCTGCATAAAAACCTTATGCTCTGAAGTAAAAATCGCAGCAGTTGCAAACCTCCTCGAGTGTGTTTGTGTCTGTCAAGCCGAAGCCACTCCTTCGGCTTGTTCTCCCTGAAGACCCGTTGCCCACTGAAAGGTCTGTGGCAGCTGGTGCCTAAACAGGGACCCTCGGACAGGTAACTCTTTTCAAGGAGTGGATAGGTGCTCACCAAGGGACCTGCAGTCCTGCCAGTGAAGATAGGCTTGTTAAGGGTGTGTAATATGGGAAGTTAAGATGATAAGCTTGGGCTCAGAGGAACAGAAAATGTTCATATCAGTCTTGACACATATGCTAGCAGAAAAATGTTTAAAAGTGTCTGATGCCACCTCAAAAGAGTTTTACTTAAAACAATTAGTATGGGAATATGCTAATACATTATGGAAAGATTTAATCCGGCCCATAAGGAAAACAGGGTCAATACAAGATTACATAAAAGTATATGCAGATGCCTCACCTGCTATAGTGCAAGGGATGGCTTATGCAGCAGCTATGCAAGGGAAGAAATTCTCTGCTTTTGTGAAACATACATATGGGGGAGGCAATGGTAAGAATCCAGCCCCCAATAGTTTTAATTGTGGAGAACCAGGCCATATGAAAAAAGACTGTAATAAGGGAGGACAGGGTGGAAGTCCTAAAAAGATTCCTGGCATTTGCCCAAGATGTAAAAAGGGAAGGCATTGGAGGAGTGAGTGTCATTCCAAGTTCTCCAAAAATGGGACTCAAATTGAAGGAAGTCCTAAGGAGGAATCAAAAACCTAGTAAAGGGGCAGCCTCTCAGCCCCCCAAACAAAGAGTGGAAGAGAATGGATAGGAAAGAGGGTAAATGAAAAGAATAAGAAAAAAAGAAAGAAAAAGAGAAAAAAATGGAAGACAAGGCATGGCAAGGCAAGTCAAGGAAAGACAAATGAAGGTAATGGAAAAAAAAAAGGGGAAGTGAAAGGATGAAAATGGCAGGAAATGTAAGGAAATTAAAGGAATTGTAAGGCAATGCAGCAATAAAAAATGGCAAGCACGGCAAGTAAAAGCAAGGAAAAAGAAGAATCATGAAGGCAAAGGAAGGGATTGGAAGGCAAGACGATATAAGTCAAAGGAAGGTAATGTAAGGAAAGGGGAATTAAAAGGCAAGGCAAAGTTATAAATGGTAAGGCAAGAGTAGGAAAGGGAGTCAGCATGATAAAGTTAGGCAATATCATTAAAGGGAAGAGTAAAAAAGGGGAGGGAAAGAAACAAAAGGCAATGCAAAGGAAGAAAAGGAAAAGAGAGACCCAGGCAACCTCTCTGCAAGGAAAGAGGCTGACCCTGAGGAGGAGGTGGCCAAATATGAGCTGGACTATTATCATGACTTCCTTAACATTGCTCCTTCCTCTGCTTGGCAAATGCAGCAGGTCATTCTGCCTAGCCACTCCTCAAGGAGAATTCCAAACCCTACTGCCCTACTGCCCTACTGCCCTCCCCCCAATGCTGTTCCAGGGTTTAGGGAAGCAAGATTAGGCCCTGCATATGCACCAGGTCAGCAGGAACTGTCAGTGCTGAGAACTCAGTTGCTACAATGGTGGTTATTTACTTTTCAAGCAGCTACAGTCACAGATGAACTGCAGGGGGCAAACCCAGGCCCAGAGAGCAAAGGCAGGACCAGACCTAGAGGCCTGCAGTCTTAGGAGCTGCTGTGGATGGAAAAATTAATGCAGCCTGTCAGAAACTTGTGAATTTATTGAAATTTGTTCAGCTTTTGGATGCTCATAGTTCAAAGGTTATCTATAACAGCTGCATTAAAAGAGATTTCAATTAAGGATGTTTTATTTCAACAAACTAATCTTGGTCTAAAGAAAAGGAGAGCTAAAATATGAATGTATGCTCTGTATGTATGGTGTGGCCACACATGTGAGTGTCTGAGTGTCTGAAGTGTGATTGTGAATATGTGAATGTGTGAATTCCAACAATAGGTACTACTTGAATTGCTTGAGATTAAGAGAGAGAGAGAGAAAGAGAGAGAGAGAGAGATCAAGGTTGAAGATCTGCATCACCCATGACTATCTTGCAGAGTGACACAGTAGGAAATAGTCATGGCCAAAACGGCCTGAGCGCCAGAGAAATCTGTATGGATGGCTGAAAAGAGTTTAACAGAGGAGGGAACACATAAATCTTCCTGAGTTTTGGTGGGTTATAAAAGAAATTGAAAGAATAGAGGTTAATGTAAGGTTTGAGAAAAGCTATTGAAAGGAGGCCTCAGTGAAGATGCAAATGAGACCTTGTCAGCTATTTAGAAAAAGCCTCAGGGAACTGCAGCCCTGTTAGACCCCCCCCCAACCTAGAAAGGTGTCAATAAAAATGCAAATGAGACCACATCAGCTAATGAAAGTTTTACAGGTTAGAGTTTAGAGTCGAAAAAGTTTTCAAATGTATTTGGGACTTACAATATATCCTAAAGAAATTAGACCTCAAAAAATTAGAAATTAGAAAAGATAGCTTATGATCATTGAATGATTTTCAGAAGTTATTAGGAAATATTCCAATGGTTACATCATTTTTTTTTAAAAAGCACCTACTGGTGATTTGAAACCTTTAAACAATATCCTGAAAGGAGATAGTGATCCCAATTCACCTAGAAAGTTAACTGAAGAGAGTAGACAAGTTCTGTTACAATTGGAAAATACAATCCCATGTCAGCAGATGCTATATTGACTATGCAAAACCATGAGAGGTTTATGTGCTTTCTACATAGCATAGTCCGTCTTCTGTCTTATGGCAAAGGGGACCATTGTTATGGTGGCATTTACCTGTTTCCTCAGTCAAAATGTTTAATCCTTATTTTAAAGCTTGTATGGTACAAAATGCTATATGCTGTCTAAGGAGATATTTGGACAAAAAAAAAAAAAAAAACAAGCTTAATACATGTTCCCTATACCAAATAGTAAGTTAATGGTTATTTCAAAACCTTTACAACCAGCAATTAACTGGCAAAGGAATGTGTACTTAGATGGTGAGGGGTTCCCTCCCCTTTTCTGAGATTGGGCTCAGGCACCAGCCATGGCACACCTGATTTAAGGAGTTAATTTTCTTTTATCATTAGAAGTTTCCTTTCTCTGTATAGAGTTAGAGTTAAGTTTTCAAGCTCTTATTAATTATAATTTTTGGTCCATCAGCTTTTTCTCAGTTTTTGGAAAAAAATGATAATCAGTTTATAGACATTACAATTTGTACTAATACATCCTTTTGTATTCCCAAAAACTGTAAGGGGTAATCCTATAAAAAACGTTGTTAGTTTCTCCTGGTGGTTCTTCTGAAGAAAAGCAGCTTATGTTATTTACTGATGGGAAAAGAATAATCCATCTTTAGCTCAAATAGTTCAGTTACAAGCTGTTATAATAGTTATTCAGCTTGCAATACATGATTCATTTAATTTATATTCTAAAAGTCATTATGTTTTCAGAGCTCTTCAAGTTTTAGAAATAGTGCCATACAGTGGAACTAGTAATAATCAGGTTAAAATATTGTTTGAGCAAATTCAAAGTGTCATTCATTGTAAAGAGAGTCACTGTGCTTTGTGGGTCATATAAGAGCTCATTCAAATTTCCCTACCCACTGGCTAAAAGTCATGACTGATAGACTGATTAAAATGGTTGCTGTATCTCAGGTAAAATTAGCTCATCAGTCACACAGCTTTCATCAACAAAATAATAATAGTCTAATAAAAAAAAAGTTTGCTTTAACTACAGAGACTGCTCAACAAATTGTTAAACAATGTGATGTGTGCCCACAATATTTACCTGTAACTATCAGTAAATACTCAGGCCTGCATCCTAATCATTTATGGCAAATGGATGTTACTCATATTGCAAAATTTGGCAAATTAAAGTATATTCATGTGACAATCGATACATATTCAGGCTTTTTAATGGTCACTACACAAACTGGAGAAGCCACTAAGCATGTGATAAGTCATTGTTTAAAATGTTTTGCTTCCATGGGAGTTCCTTTTAAAATCAAGACAGACAATGTTCCCGTTTATACTTCTAGAGGGTATAAAGAGTTTCTGCAGAAATGGCAAATAGAAGGATCCACAGGGATACCTTTTAATCCCCAAGGACAGGCAATAGTGGAAAGTAGTCATCAGCTTTTAAAAGCTCAGATCATAAAGTTAAAGGCTTCAGCGTCTTATTTGACTCCTCATCATGTGTTAGCACATGCTCTGTTTGTGCTTAATCATATGAATGTTAATGATAAGGGTCTCAGTATAGCTGAGAGACACTGAAACACTCAGGCTGCTGCTGAGCCTCAGCCTCTGGTTCACTGGAAGGATCTGTTAACTGGTCAATGAAAAGGGCCAGGTAGGCTAATCGCCTCTGGAAGAGTCTATGTTTGTGTTTCCACAGAATGAAGACTCCCAATCTGGGTCCCAGATCAATTCATTATCAATTCATCGGACCCTATCAGCAAAAGGCTCTCACAGAAAACAAAGAGGTGGAGAAACCAAGAGCTGCAGACAATGAGGAAGCAGCTGACGAGTCTGATGATAGCAAATAAAGAAAATGAAACCACCTCCAAATCTAAACAGCACTGCAATCTGCCGACACAGACTCTTCCTGTACTAGCTCAAACAAAAGCTCCTAAGACTCCTATAGCAATTTATTTTACCTTTTCTTGCTGTCTTGTCAATAAATTCTGGGGTAAACAGGGAAAGTTACCAGGCTCACATTCCCAAGCCTCGGCTCTTACATGGATGGTTTGGGAAAATACAGAGCTTATTAACATCATGACTAATGTTACTGATGTGCTAGAGGGGATACCAGATTTTCATATGGGGATGAATTCATCTGGGTATGTGAATTATGAGGGTAGATCAGATTCCTTACCAATTTGCATAACACTTAGTGGTATCCCTCCAGCTGTTTGTTTGCATGTCAGCTATAGAACTTTCCTCACTGACACTTCTGAAAATAAGCATGTTACAGACAAGAGTCAAAAATAGTGGCCTATGTGGCAACTACAAATTGCTACTTTAGGGCACTCTAATTTTAATGAGACTGTGGTAATAAATCAGCCTCTGCCTTCTAGATTGCCACTTTGCTCGGCAAAATACAAAAAAAGATAGTTTATAGGAGGAAAATGAAGATAAGATGCCTAACTGGCTTCATTGAGGATTTCCTCACAATGGAACAAGGTTTTCTCCAATGGCTTCAGGAGAAATTATCTGGGATTTTTCTGTACCATCACCTGATCATGGCTATTCTGGCTACCTTAAGGAACATTTTGCTCAATTTAGAGGATACACTCTTCCAAAAAGCGAGCCCATAAGGAGATGGTATTCAGCAGAGTGGGTATCACCTGTATGGTATTTGCAAAAACCGCATGGGACATATGGGATTCCTCAGTCAGATCTGTTCAGGTTACTTGCAGCAGCCAATGTTATAGTATTTAAAAAAAAAAAAAAAAAAAAAAAAAAAAAAAAAAAACAAATAAAGGCTGTCAAGTCCATAGCTTGTCTCTCTTACCAATATGCATTAATGTTTGGACATAAAATATTCATGCTTATCAAGAAAGAAGGGGACTCATTTTTTGTTGAGTGTCAATCCTGCATATTAACTAATTGTGTACAATAAGGTTATGATAATCCTTTTAAACTATATTGATTGTTAAAAGGCCTGCTTATATGATGCTGCCAGTAGATTTGGGTAATGATACTTGGTATGATAATTTGGCTATAAACATGTTTACCAAAATTAATGAATTGATTAGGCCAAAAAGATTTGTTGCTTCATTAATTTTAAGAATGACAGTACTGATAGACTTTTTGACTTCTTTTGCAGTTTCAACAACAGCATTAGAAAAGGAAATGCAGACAGCTTCCTTTGTGAATGTCAGAACAGAGGTTAATAGATCCGAAATTAGAAACTAGATTAAATGCTTTAGAAGAAGCAATGATAGAAATGGGTCAAGACATACAAAATCTTAAGACACAGTTAGCAACTGAATGCCATGCAGAGTTTAAGTATATATGTGTTACACCTCTTCCATACAACTCTTCCTCTAATTGGAATGAAACTAAGGCACATTTCTTGGGTGTATGGGAGGATACCAATTTAACCTATGATATCAAGGCATAGCAAGAGGATATTACAGTTTTGAGTCAGAAAAAGATATTTACTGGGGAAATTTCAGTCCTAGGATCAACATTTTTAGAAAACCTAAGACCCCTGAATGATTAAGCTGGACTCAATATTTTGTTTTCCTAGAAATTGGAGCTGCTATTTTATTTATAGTGTGTTTGGTCTTTCCTATTCTTTTCAGAATAGCACTTCAGTCCATAAGCACATTCCAGCAAGATTTCCAGCTGTTCCGCTTAAAAAATAATAAAGCAGGAACTGCCACACCAGCCCCAGTGGAGACAGTGTAGCAATGGCTGAGAGAAATCTCAATGGCTACCTGTCCAGAGGTTCATACCACCTGTGGTTATGCCTCCTGGGGAAAAGTGGTTCAGGACCCTGCAGGTGATTGCCCTACTGACAGTCTGGAATGGGTGCTAGGTGTTTGTTGTGCTATGATAGCTTTAATGCTTTTGATCATAGGTGCTTTGGATTATAGCTCTACTGTTAATTCAGAGAAGCCCAGAAAACACTTAGATATAGTTTCAGGGACAGAAAGAGACACAGACCAGCCCTCACCTACAAATCCCAGGGCACCAGTGGAGACTTCAGGTGTCAGCCTAAGGCCTAATAAATTAACATACCTAAAGCTATAGGAATTTGCCCACAAGATGACCCTTCCTAATTAGACTGCCCACAGCAAAGCTGCTGTGGGATGTACTACTGAGTTTTTAGGGCTCCTAAATCAATAAAACAGTACAAGAGTTCTTATCAAAGCTGTTAAAAGTTCACTGACCAGAGACTATGATTATTCTCTAAGCTCAGTAAATCAAATCTCTGGTAAGCTGACCACAGGCAGGCCAAAATAAACATGATATGTATTTACGATCTCATGCTCCAAAATAATTGCTGACATTTCTATAATATGTCGGTAAATTTTAAACTGTGGCCACAGATCTCTTCCTTAAACTTTCTGCATAAAAACCTGATGCTCTGAGGAAAAATTCGCAGCAGCTGCAAACCTACTGTGTGTTTGCATCTGTCTGTCAAGCAAAAGCCACTCCTGACCTGGTCATCCAAGTCTTAGTCTCCCTGCAGACCCGTCGCACACTGAAAGGTCTGCAGCAAATGAATAAAAATTAAACAATGGGATGGTGTTTTATGAGTGAAGCCTAAAAGATTGCTCAATATTCAAGAGTCATTGAGTTCTTAATCATAGATTTGAACAATAAAATGAATGAATAAAGAGATAATTTCTCATAATTCACTCCTAGAGAGATAACAAAATGATATCAACGTTGATTATAGTAAATAAATAATGAAGTCACATGTGACACTTTAACACCAATAAGGTGGATCCAGACTCTACTCTTCCTGGAGTAGAAAAAGACATATTTGAATAATGAAATAATCAGATAGTTAGATCGTCTTTCACACAAGGTGGCACCACACTTCAGGGTTCACAGATTATTTAATGAAACTATTTAATAATTACATATTGACATATGTAAGTCATTGACATTTTTCTTATCATCTATTCCTGGATAGAATGCCAGATAAGAAAAACTATGCTGTCATCATGGATTTTTAAAATTCCATAAGTTAATCGTCAGATAATCAAACTATCTTGCCTGATGAATTCTCTTGGCCTGATATCATCACCAGCGCCTGAATCTCTGTTGTGGTGTGGCAGGACCTGAGATGATGGGCACATTCCTGGCATAGCAGTAGTAGCCAAAACATTGATATCAGCTGAAAAGTTGGCTGCAGCAGGGGCATCACCAGCATAGCTGAGAGAGAGAGAGATGTTCTTCCATTTTCTGGGTCGTCAAACTTTTGTGAGGTCTCGGTGATGGTGCCAACCTCCTTGTGCCACTACATCGTCTCATCGTAGATCACTTCCTATGTGAAGATGTGGAAGAAGAGCAGGTAGAAAACACCCACACCAACATGCCGGCCTTGGTGAAGTCTTTGTACTTCTCGGAGGGCACCATGCAATCCTCTGGACTCAATTACCCAGTATCCCTAGTACTCTGGGAGATACATAAATCATTCAGAAAATTCTCTGCCAATGTCTACAACTTTCCTAACCTTGTCCCTGACAGATACTTGCACCCTAATCATAATTGGTGATGGCATTGTCTGTTGTTTAAATACTTTAAAGAATTAAATAAGTCAGCAATAGCTACCTGTCACAATAAAGAGGTGATGTAGCATTTAACTGGCAGGGAACATGGCCAGACTCCATTCATGAAGGATGTCATAACATCAATTGAAACAAGGAATCATAAAATGTAATGATATTGCACGTTAACTCCACAGGAGTGAGATTTACAGGTCTCTTCATGGAATGGAGGATTTTTGGTTCACATAACTATACACATATTTACATTATCTTGGGTATTAACATGAATTGTCAATTTAAATACTTTAATTATGTAATTAGAAGATCTGTGGCTCCAGATTCCAGGTGTCATGGATGATATAACCATTGTTTTATATAATTAAATAATGAAATATTGAGTTCATGCAACATCATCCATCTCCCTAAGGTGGCTCAAAACCAGACTCGTGAACGATGCTGTCATGATTAATTTAAATATTTTAACTACGTAATTGATATTGAGATGTTCTATCATAATTGCCTCCCACATCGTGGAACCACAATCCACTGATCACAGATTATCTACTTTTTAATATTCTAATAACAACATAATCTGAGGATGAAATGGTCTGCCCTACTTGACACAATTGACTCTCAGTTGACTCCCACATGACTGTGAAACTCCCAGGTTCATCCCTTATTTAATTGCAGAGTTGAGTAGTAAAAGGATTAAATGATGAAATGTCATTGTTTATGTAGGATTTTAAGAAGGTATCACATATTTAATGTTGGACGGCTGCCTCAAAAGAGATGGACTGCAATCCAAGGATCCCTAAGTCTACTCTAACAAATGGATTATCACCTTCCTGAAGGAAGTTAACAATGGAAAACTCACCTTTTGATGAATAATTGTCTTATTATCTTTTGTTCCATAGTTTTACTTCTTAGGAGAGAGAGTATTCATAAACAGAAGACTTTGAACAGTTCCTGCACAGATTAGGTTCTCCGATAATAAGGTAATCTTGAATTTGGTAACCAGTAAAAGCTGTAGGAAAACTTCCAGAGATTTGGCTATGACTTGGTTAGGCGAATCAAATGCTGTCATGAAAAGTTTTAGGAGACAGTTATCTTGGGAGACTATAATGTCCCATGATAACACTTTATCAAAGCTGCTCTCTGGTCCTTGGCCCATGATACCAAGATACAGAATGCAAGCAGGGTTGCCAGGCAACATTTATGATCCATCATTCTGTTACATTTTAATGCCCCTCCCACATGCTGAAAGGAGCATACCCACCGATGAACTAAACTTACAGCCTCACTGAGTTTCTCAGAAAAACAAAGCGGGGCTCTTTCCTTTGAATTATACACATTTTCCAGTCTCTCAAGCTACAACATGCCTATAGTGACATAAGCATGAAAATAAAAGAATCATTATGCCATTCAAGTACATTGATGAGTATTTTAAACCTGTTTTCTATGCTTCAATTTTCTAATGTCTAGAATTGAAACAAAACAACAAATCGCCTCTACCATAATCCTTTTCTCTTTATTGAAAATAAAATAAACTCCTCTTCATTCTCTTACCTTTAGAGGAGCTTGATCCCATGGTTTCTCAGAGTTAAGTTTGCATTTGGCTGATGACTAGGGATTTTCAGCACTGTCTTAAGTTTCTTTCAGTCATTTTGAATTCCTCAATTGATAGTTCTCTATTAAGTCCTGCAACCTGCTTACTAATATGGTTATTTAAAGTTATTTATTGTTGGTGGTGTGTCATGTTATCACACCATTAGATGAGTCCATTAGATGAGATTCCCTTATCATGACATTATTCAGATATTCCATGTTTAAAATCTGTGGTGACAGTGTCCTTCATGGGTCAGTTCTGTTGCAACCTCTCAGAAACTGATGACGCGAAACAATACAATTTTATTAAAATGGTGTAATCTTTCAATTGTTAAAAATCTACTATTATGTAATCAATAATCACTGGATAAGGCAGGGTCCCTCACTCTCTGGGAAATGATTCTGGTACCAATCTCCTGCTGTGTCAATCACACAGCAACCAAATGAGGGATGATACTATCATTACCTATGCAATCAAGTAATTTAATAATTGGATCATCCTGCATACTTAACTTTCATAAGATGGAACCAAACTCCACTGATTGTCAAGAAACTAATACTTACATAATTAAATAATGCCACACGATCAACTCCCAGGGAGGAATGGCCAGACGCCAGTCATGAAGAACAACATCTTCATCAATTTAAATAATTAATATATGATGAAAATGATTGAATAATGACATGGTGGTGCATACTTAAATCCCACACGGAGTAGTCAGACTTATATCTTCCTGAAATAATAATTTATTTAAAAAATTAAATTGATAATTAATGAGTTGGTGTTTATATGAACACTGACGAGATGGCACCAAAGTAATAAAACTATCGCTGATGTAATGACCTATTTACATAGCTAAATGATAAAGTAATGAGATGATGTATTGCGGTAAATAAGGATCAGGATAAACAAATAGGCCGAATAGATGTTTATTCAGGGAGAAATAACTTACAACCTAGACAGATGAACACCAGGAAATTCAACCCGATCCTCTCCTGTCCGAGTCACGCCAGAAAGAGAGAGCGCCTTCCTGGCCCCCTCCGACCTCCTTCCTCAGGTCACCTCCGCCCATCGCTCCACCCCCCAATGGGCGTGGTCAGTGCTACAGAAGGACTACCTCACTACAATTCCCCTTTTAGTCTAAAGAAAAGATTTAGGCTTAATACAAAACTATATACAAAACAGTGAATAACAAGTGTGCTCTAAGAAAAGGAAAATCGAGAACAAAATGACCTACATATCTAGTCCTAGGGTGAGGGCATAATGGAGTATACAATAGAGTTGTCCTAAGCTGGAAAATGTAAGTCTAGTACCTAATATATCTAACTAGGAAGAGAGAATAATAGTTGTGATAGTTTAATCTTCAACCTCATCAAGACCTGAGAAGGAAAATAACAATACTAGAGTAGACAGGAAATGCGGATGGACAACTTCCAAACGGTGCAGCAAGGACAGAAACAGCAAGCCACCTGAACAGTCACCCTAGGTCTCACAGCGACGTTGGTACACCCAGATTTGGCTAAGGCCAAGAGAACTTGACAGACCACAACAACAGCAGGGAAATAGAATGGCTATCTTACCCTGACTTGGCAAGGTCAAGCAGTCTTCTATCTAGGCAGTACAATTAGTACAATTAGAGATAGCAGACATAGATGCTAGGCGAATACTCATAGAATCTTTAGCTTACACGAATGTCTCCAGCAAATTGAAAGAGTTTTTTGAGTATTACAAGATAAAGCACATAACTGGTATACCACACAATCCTACAGGACAAGCAGTGGTTGAGAGATCCAATCGTACTTTAAAAGAAATGCTCCATAAACAGGCAGGAGGAACCAAAACACCCAAACACAGATTACATAATGCTTTATTAACATTAAACTTTCTTAATGCTGATGAAAATGGAAAAACAGCTGCAGAAAGACACTGGACGATAGAAAAAACTTCTGAACTAAATCAGCCAGTGTATTTCAAGGATGTACTGACCTCAGAATGGAAAGCAGGATATGTGTTACGTTGGGGTAGGGGTTTTGCATTTGTATCTACAGGAGAAGCAAAACTATGGATACCATCTAAGTTAATCAAGATCCGTGTTGAACAAGAGAAACATCTTAATGAAGAGAAATGACAAGTCATCCAACAAACTAGGTCCTATGAGGTGTGCGGAGGCCTCTCAAAGGTAGGGGAAGTGTTCTGTTCTTGTTTTTACAGGAAAACAGAGAAAACCTATCATCAAACAGCCAAAAGACACTGAACATGTAGGTGCCTACAGAAGAGAAGACAGCTCTTCAGAAACAATCACTTAAGGAAGCAGAATCTGATATATGGTAAAAAAAAATATAATAATAATAATAATTTAATTGTAGTAAACTATTTCTATATAGAAATCTATTTCTCTCTACTATCTAGTATTCCTGAAGTCCCAAATTTTGTAAACCAATGCTGGCTTTGGAGTTGGATTTGGCTTTCCTTCTCTAAATTCAAGCATGTTGTTAAGATTAAATTCGTGGTTTCTGCCTTAAATCAAGAAGCCAATCTTCTGCCTTACACCAAAAGAAACAAAATCTGGGGACTAATTTCTTATATGCAATTTTCTCTCTGAAATCCTAATTTTCTCACATACTTTTAATGCTTATTGTTGTCTTTCCCTAATGCATACCTTAAAACTTGAAAATTTTACTTTAATATTGATGTGTAACTTTTCCACAAGGAATAATAACGATTCTTAACAGCAGTCTTTGAACTTTCCGGAAAGAAGATGGGGCCCCACATCATCATTTCCACTTGACTCAACCTGAAGCATCGGAACTACAAACATCACCCTAAAACCGGTTTGAGACTGTTTTGCTCGAGACAACTCATGACTAGCTAGCTGTAATGGTGCACCTTTTTATTACACCCTGGCCAGTTTCAAATAGAACTACAGTCAAGAATTTTCTGCCACACAGTGCCTAACTACATATGTCACAGCCAGTTCTGTTGAGAAATTTGGTTGCTAAAAATTTTCTTCCTACAGGATCCATTGGAGCAATCATCGTCCCATTTCAGCAGGAAGTAATCTTAATATGACTACGCCCCCTTTCCCTACCCTTGGAATTTTGGGATAATAGTCATCGTCTTTGGGTTGGTTTTAGTTATTTGGGATTGGGTGATGCTTACACTCGGGTTTATCTTTTAGACAGGAATAGGGAATGGTGGGTAAAGGTATGGTTTAGATGGGATATAAGTAGATTAGCCTATTTCCTTGAGAATTTGAGTATGAATGAGATAGTATTTTACAGCTTACATTGTTATGTATTCCTATGTGGTAAGCTATGTAAAATTAAGTTTATATTTTGTTATATTGTGTTAAATGTTTCCACTTATAATATTTATGCACATTATTTTTTACCATATTCTATGTATGTATACTTTTCCTGTATTCAAGACATTTTGTATATTGATACAATTTGGGATATTTATCTTGCTGCCCTTTATAGTTCTACCTCTTGTCTTGACACTTATACTCTACCTCTATTTTAGGGATTTACATGTAGGTATATGTAAATAGTTATATTGTTTAAGTATTTGTTCCTGCTTTACTCAGGAAAGTTTTAATCAGTCTTTTAGCTAAGTTCCCGAGTATTACAGATTATCTTCACTCACATTTCCTGTACCTATGAGATTAGTCAGATATAGATGCTTAATCTTCAATCACTTCATAGACATGCAGAACATGGCATTTAAATGTTTTAATATTAGTACTCCATTGACATGAGACACTGTTGCTCCTGACAGCACCGTGCACTTTCCCGAAAATATGTTGGACACTGTTGTTGCTCCTGCTGGAGTTCAATCTCGCCTCAGCTAATGGCCTGTTGGGCATAGAATTGCCCCCACCTTGACCACTGATTTGGACATGCAGTCCTATGTGCTTGCAGGAGACATATGCTGGAGCATTATCAGTTTTTATTTGTGCAGGTATGCCCATAATGGCCATTACCTCTAAAAGGTGCGTTATAACAGAATCAGCCTTTTCAGAGCTCAGAGCAGTAGCCCACTGAAACCCTGAAAATGTATCTATAGTGTGATGTACATATTTTAATTTTCCAAATTCTGCAAAATGAAACACATCCATTTGCCATATTTCATTCCTATTTATACCTTTAGGGTTACTGCCTGGTGGTAAAGGAGTTTGGTTATAGAATGAGCAAGTAGGACATTTCCTTACTATTTCCTTGGCTTGTTCCCAAGTGATAGAAAAATCCTTTTTTAAACCTTTACTGTTCACGTGGTGTTTCTTATGAAACTCTGAGGCTTCTAGCACACTTCCTATCAATAAACGATCAATTTCATCATTGCCTTGTGCTAGAGGACCTGGCAGACCCGTATGGGATCTGATGTGTGTTATATATATAGGATGAGTCCTCTTTCTGATAGTATCTTGTAACTGTATAAACAATGAAGTTAATTCTGTATTGTCAGGAATAAATTCTGCAGTCTCAAGGTGTAAAACGACTCTCTCTGCGTATTGAGAGTCAGTAACTATATTGAGGGGTTCTTTAAAATCCATAAGTACCATGAGAATGGCATACAATTCTGCCTTTTGTACAGAATTGTAAGGGCTTTGAACCACTTTGCTAATATTTCCTGATTTATATCCTGCCTTACCTGATTTATTTGCATCAGTGTAGAATGTATGAACTCCAGAAATAGGTGTTTTTCTTACAATGCGTGGAAGAATCCAAATCGTTTTCTTTATGAATTTGATTCTCTCAGTTTTGGGATAGTTGTTGCTAATTGTTCCCAAAAAGTTACTGCAAGCTCTCTGCCAATATTCGTTATTTTTCCATAAGGAAGAAATTTCCTCATTAGTTAAAGGTACTATAATTTCTGCTGGGTCCCTTCCTATTAGCTGACGAAGTCTTAATTTACCTTTTATAATCAAGTCAGAGATCTTTTCTATATATGTTTTCAGTTTTTTATTCTGTTTATGTGGTAGGAATATCCATTCTAATATGATATCTTCTCTCTGCATCAAAATCCCTGAAGGATATTCTCTAGATGGTAATATAACCAGAATACAGTCTAGGTTTGGATCCACACGGTCCACATGTGCTTCTAGTATCCTCTTTTCTACCCATTCTAATTCCTTCTCAGCTTCAGCTGATAGTATTCGTGGACTATTCAAGTCCTTATCTCCTTTTAGGGCCATTTTCAAGTTTTTCAAATCATGCCCTTCTACTCCAATTATGGTTTGCAGTTGAGAAATCTCTCCTAGTAATTTTTGAAGATCATTAAGAGTCTGGTAGCGATCTCTTCTGATCTGTACTTTTTGTGGTCTAATTTTCTGTAGACCTATTTTATATCCTAAGTAGTTGATAGACTCTCCTTTTTGTATTTTTTCAGGTGCAATTTGTAATCCCCAGCGAGGTAAAACTTCCTTTACTTTCTCAAACATTTTTTCTAATATTTCTCCTTTAGAGTCAGCTAACAATATATCATCCATGTAATGATAGATTATGGATTGTGGAAACTGTTTACGAATTATTTCTAACGGTTTTTGTACGAAATATTGGCACAGGGGGGGGGGGTTTAGCATTCCCTGTGGCAAAACCTTCCTTTGATATCTCTTCACCGGTTGAGAATTGTTATAATTAGGTACCGTGAAGGCAAATTTCTCTTTGTCTTGTTCTTGTAAAGGTATAGTGAAGAAGCAATCCTTTAAATCAATAACTATAATAGGCCATTCTTTGGGTATCAAAGAAGGCAAGGGCATTCCAGGCTGTAGAGAGCCCATTGGCTGGATAACTTTATTGATGGCTCTCAGGTCTGTAAGCATTCTCCATTTACCAGATTTCTTTTTGATCACAAATACAGGAGAATTCCAAGGGCTGGTTGATTCCTCAATATGTCCAGCATTTAGCTGTTCCTGAACCAGGCTTTCTAAAGCTTCTAACTTCTCAGAGGTCATAGGCCATTGTCCTACCCAGACAGGTTCCTCTGTTAGCCATTTTAAAGGTAGGGCTTTTGGTTCCTCTGTTTGTTCAGCATTTGTATTTTGTTTTGTACTGCCTGGATATTTGGTCTCTGTCTTGTATAGTACTTAACAGTATTCTTTCCACAATCATGAGGTCGTCTATGGTTCCTATCTAATACAGGAGGAATGTTAATCTGTGTATTCCATTGCTGTAATAGATCACGACCCCATAAATTTATCACTACATCAGCCACATATGGTCTCAACCTCCCTCTCTGTCCTTCTGGTCCTATACAGTCAATCCATCTCGTGCTTTGTTTTACCTGAGCCAGGGTTCCAATCCCTAAGAATTGAACATTTACCTCATGCAGGGGCCATCTTTGAGGCCAAGATTTATTAGATATGATAGTTACATCAGCTCCTGTGTCCACCAGACCCTCAAACAGTCTATTATTCATCTTAACTATCAATCTAGGCCTATGACTATTTATAGCAGTTTGCCAAAATATACATTTTTCATTTCCTTCTGTCATGTTTGATTCAACTTCCGTCACTAGTTCGTCATCCAGAGCAGTATGAGTTTTTATAATAGGCACAGAATTTTCTAATTGTCCTGTGGGAGATTGTCTTCCACTGTGACTGGGAATGTTCGAACCACCTGTGACGTGGGGGCCTTCGAGAGGCCCCCCAAGGAGTTTCCCGATGGTAAAGGGTTTCCTTGCTTGTCTCTGGTCGATCTACACTCATTTGTCCAGTGTCTGCCTTTGCCACACCTTCTACATAACCCAGGAGGCTGAGGCCTTCTGTTTGATTCATTCCTGGGGGTGTTACTTCTAGGGAAGCTTTGCCTACAATTTCTTTTTAGATGTCCTATCTTACCACAGTTATAACATCTGACATTATGATATCTTTTCAAACCTTTGGGGATGGCTTCTCCTACCCAAGCTTCTAAGTCACCATAGTAAGGAACTCTGTTATCTTGATATCTTCTCTGACCTTTAGATATGGCTTCTCCTATCCATGCTTCAGTCTTATTGTCATTATACTCAATGTTGCCTGTATATAGGACCCATTCATCCAAGGGTGCTGATCGCATTTTTAAAGGCCAAAGCACCTGTTTGCATTGAGGATTCGCATTCGTGTAAGCTAAAGATTCTATGAGTATTCGCCTAGCATCTATGTCTGCTATCTCTAATTGTACTGCCCTAGACAATCTTTCTAGAAAGATACTAAAACGTTCTCTAGGTCCTTGCTTTATCTTGGTATAGGGTTCTATCCTCTCTCCTAATTCATGAACCTTATCCCAAGCATTCAAAGCTGCTGTACTGCATAGAGACAAGATGTGTTCATCATAGGCAGCTTGGGTTTCTGGGTCAGCATAGAGACCCTCACCAAGAATTTTATCTTGGGGAGCTTTATACCCTTTCTTTAAGCCCTGAAGTTCAAGAGCTTTTGCTTCCTCTCTCCATAAAGCCCTCCATTCTATTTGAGAGGCGCTTTCAAGAACAGCTGATATTAATTGATCCCAATCCTTAGGGGTTACCTTGTTATTCCATGCCCATGATTCTACTAATTGCTTCACATAAGGTGAGTGCATGCCATAAGAGACTACTGCTTCCTTTATACCTTTTAAATCTTTCATACGTATTGGTTCCCACTGATATGCAATGACACCTTTTGGATGTTTCTTCGTTGCTGGCTTTTCATGAATAGATACAGGGAAAGCTCCCCTGACCCTAAATGGTGTGGAAAACTTTAAATCTTTTTCATGCCCTGTTACCTGTAGTTCTTCTTCTGATGTATCAGACTGAAGGTCTTCTAAAGCCTGAAATCTATTCACCATTGTTTCTTTGAGTGTCTGAACTTCTTGAATCAAATAACTTTCTAGAGACTTCATTGTATCAGTCAGTTTCTTACTTTCTCCAACTACAAATGATTCCATGTTTTTAATCTTATCATCCTTAGATATTATCTGAATGGCGTGTAAACTGCCTTCCAGAAACAATGTTCTATCTGCTAGCTTGCCATTATCCTCAGACATGGAAGAGATTCTGTCATCTAGTCTTTCTATCTGATGTTCCAGTTTTTTAAACTTATTAGTAGCTTCCTCCGACCAGGAGTGGGCTGTTTCTGCTAGTTTGTTAATGCATTGCATTGTTTCTGTTCTGGTTATTGAAGTATCTGACATTAAACAAATTATACCTTTCAGCTCGCCAACACCATCTTCAATATTCTGAATCTTTCTTTCTATATTTTCTATGCTTTGAATTCTATCATTTTCAATGTTTCGAATCTTTGTCTCTATGTTTTGAATTCCATCATTTTCAATGTTTTGAATCCTTGTCTCTATGCTTTGAATTCTATCATTTTCAATGTTTTGAATCCTTGTCTCTATGCTTTGAATTCTATCATTTTCAATGTTTCGAATCTTTGTTACTAAGTCTCCCATGGTTTGTACAAGTTCCTTATTGTTTGCTGTAATCTCAAACCATTTCTTTAAGAATATCATGTTAATGATAAAACCCATTGCTATTACAAAATAAAAGTATATATTGGTCCAGTCATAAGTTTCTTCTGCTAAAATCCCTTCTACATATGAAGTAAAATAATTCCTAAAGTTCTGCATAGTAAAATTATCTGCCATAGTTATAGAACAATTTATCTCAGATTTTATATCAGCTTAAATTGCAAAGGATGTTACAATTACCTTAGGTGTAATTCTGCTGTCCTGGAACTTTGATGCTTTTAGTTGTATATCTCAGCTTGTGGTAGCTACGCCTGGAGGTGTGTCATCAAATAGCGCCTAGCCGCCCAGGCTCGTCTGATCCCGGTTCCTGTAAAAAGTTCTTAACAAACTATGGCAAGCAGAATTTTGTTAAAAGGGGACTTTTGGAGTTACTTGTAACACAAGACGAAACGCGTGCCGGGCGGGTGCCGCCGAGAGGCTCTGCGCGAATGCAAAGTCCCGTGCGGAAATGGGCAAAAAATGTTAAGCGGTAAGTGCCTTCTCAGGTCTGCTTTAGTGGCAAAGATCTCCTTTGCAGTAAGGAAGAGGCAAATGTCCCAAAGCTGTGGTGAGTCCACCTGGTTAAACCCTGCCTGTTGGGGAAGGTGGGGGAGGGGGGGGCGGCTTCTGCCGCCTGGGGGGCAAAACCCAGGTAAATCCCACTTCTGACACCAGATATTGCGGTAAATAAGGATCAGGATAAACAAATAGGCCGAATAGATGTTTATTCAGGGAGAAATAACTTACAACCTAGACAGATGAACACCAGGAAATTCAACCCGATCCTCTCCTGTCCGAGTCACGCCAGAAAGAGAGAGCGCCTTCCTGGCCCCCTCCGACCTCCTTCCTCAGGTCACCTCCGCCCATCGCTCCACCCCCCAATGGGCGTGGTCAGTGCTACAGAAGGACTACCTCACTACAATGATGTTACATCATCAACTCACAAAATCTGCTCCAAAAGGGACTTATGGTCCATAACATTACCTGTACTTTAAATACGTTAAATAAATGAAGAATTATTATTTAACCTCCTAGTTTAACAGTTAAATAAGTAAGTGTATTATTAGATGATATGATGGTCTGGCACGATGGACTCCCATAAGGAGGCTCACAACTCCAGTTATTACTAAATACATAATGACAGATTTTCATAATTAAATGAATAAACATTAAACAAGTGGATGATGTTTTATACATGGAACCTAAAATACTGAAGAGTCTTTCAGTTCTTAATTATAGATTTGAACAAAAAAATGAAAGAATAAAGAAATAATTTATCACAATTCACCCATATTGAGATAAAAAAATATCAACCTTGATTTAAATAAATAAATAATGAAACCACACGAGAAAATTAACACCAACAAGTTGGATTGAGACTCCACTCTTCCTTGAGTAGAAAATACAGATTTGAATACTGAAATAATCAGAGAATTAGATTATCTGTCACACTTGAGGCACACAAAACGGCATCAAACTTCAGGGTTCACAGATTATATAATGATACTATTTATTAATTAAAGCTTTAATATGTAAGTCATTGACCTTTTTTGTATCATCAATTCCTGGGCAGACTTGCCATATCTGAAAAAGTATGCTGTCATCATGGATTTTTAACATTCCATAAGTTAATCATCAGATAACAGTACTGTTTTTCCTGATGAATACTTTTGGCCTGACAACATCTGAAGATATCATTTAGTTTTTAATTATAGAATTGAACAAAAAAATGAATGAATCATGAGATAATTTCTCATAATTCTCTCATAGAGATATAACAAAATGATATCACACTTGATTTAATTAATTAATTAATTAAATCACAGTACACATTTAACACCAACAAAGTGGATCCAGACTCCACTCTTCCTGGAGTACAAAAAAGACAGATTGGAGAAATGAAATAATCAGATATTTAGATCGTCTGTCACACTTGAATGACACAAGGTGGCACCAAACATTAGGGTTCACAGTTTATATAATGAAACAATTTAAGAATTACATCTTTACTTATGTAAGTGGTTGAAATTTTTTGTATCATCAATACCTGGGTAGATATGCCAGACATGATAATGTACGCTGTCATCACAGATTTTTTAATATTCCATGAGTCAGTAATCTGATAATCATACTATCTTGCTGGAAGAACTCTGTTGCCCTGACATCATCACCAGTGCCTGATTCTCTGTTGTGGTGAAGAAGGACCTAAGATGATGGGCCCATACCTGGTGTAGCAGTACTAGCTATAAATGTTTCTATCAGCTGAATAGATCGCTGCAGCAGGGGCCTCACCAGCAGAGCTGAGAGAGAGATGTTCTTCCGTGTTCTGGGTGGTCATCCTTTTGTGAGGTCTTGGTGATGGTGCTGACCTTTTGTGCCACTACTTCTTCTAATTGTAGATCACAACCAATGTGAAGATGTGGAGGAAGAGCAGGGAGTTAAACACCCAGACCACGATGCCTGCCTTGGTGAAGTCCTTGTACTACTCTGAGGGCACCCTGCAATCTTCTGGCCTCAATCACCCAGAATCCCTAGTACTCTGGGTGATGCATAGATCATTCAGAAACTGCTGTGTCCATGTCTACAGCCTTCCTAAACTTATCCTTGACAGACATTTGCACCCTAATCATAATTGGTGATGGCACTGTCTGTCGTTTAAATAATTTAAATAATTATATAAGTCAGTAATAGCTAACTGTCACAATAAATAGGTGATGTATCATTTAACTGGCAGGGAACTTGGCCAGAATCCAGTAGTGAAGGATGTCAACATCATCAAAAAAAAAAAAAAAAAAAAAAAACAAAAAAACAATTAATCATAAAATGTGATGATATTGTACATTAATTCGACAAGAGGGAGCTTTACAGGGCTCTTCATGGAATAGAGGATTATTGGTTTACATAATTATACAAATATTTACATTGCCTTGGGTGTTAACAGGAATTGTCAATTTAAATACTGTAATTATGTAATTAGATGATCTGTCCCACTTGAACCCACAAGGTGGCACCACATTCCAGGTGTCAAGGATGATATAATAATTTTTTTTATATAATTAAATAATCAAATAATGAGTTGATGTAACATCACCCCTTCCCTAATGTGGCTCCAAACCAGACTCATGAACAATGCTGTCATGATTAATGTAAATAATTTAATTGCATAATTTATATTTAGATGGTCTAAAACTCTTGAGTCAAACATCATGGAACAATAATCCACCAATCTTGGATTATCTAACGTCCTCATTTAATAATTAAATAATAACATAATCAGAGGATGAAATGGTCTGCCATACTCAACACACGTTGTCTCTCACTTGACTCCCACAAGATTGTGTGAAACTCCCCAGTTCATCCCTTATTTCATCACAGAGTTGAGTAGTAAAATTTGTAAAAGCTGAAGTGTCGTTGTGTATGCAGGGTTTTAGAAGATATCACACATTTAATGTTGGACAGCTGCCTCAAAGGAGATGAACTGCAAACCAATAATCCCTAAGTCTACTATAACGAATGGATTATCAACCTCCTGAAGGAAGTTAACAATGGAAAAATCACCTTTTGATTAATAATTATGAGTCTTATTATCTTTTAATCAATAGTTTTACTTCTTAGGAGAGAGAGCATTCGTAAACCGAAGTCTTTGATCTGTTTCTACGTGGAATATGTTCTCTGATAATAGGTAACCTGGAAGTGGGTAACCAGTAATAGCTGTAGGCAAACTTCCAGTGATTTAGCAATGACTTGGTTAGGAATATCAAATACTCTCATTAAAATTGTATGAGATAGTTATCTTGGGAAATTGTATTGTCCCATGGTAACACTTTATCAGAGCTGCTCTCTGGTTCTCAGCCCATAGTACCAGGATACATAATGCAAGCAGGGTTGCCAGGCAACATTTATGATCCAACATTCAGTCACATTCTAGTGTACCTCCCACATGCTAAAATTATCATGCATACCTTACAGCCCAACTGGTTTTCTCACGAAAACAAAGCAGGGCTCTTTCTTTTGAGTTATACTTATTTACCTGTCTATCAAGCTACAAAGTGCCTAGAGTGATTTAAGCATGAAAAGTGTGGCAAGCCATAGCCCCTAGGTGGTGCCTGGCTGGATGCCAGGTAGTCAGAATTCAGCTGTTAAAAAGCCAGCCCCAAGGTGGTGACAGGCTGGATGCCAGGTAAATCGGAGCTTAGCTGTAAACAAGCCTTATTTGGAAGTGCATGATGGATCTGGTCTGCTTCCTCCTTCTTTGGCCAACCCAGGATCACCTGGAGGCATGAGCTGATTGGGCAGTGAGCACATATTTAAGGAATTACTGGAGTTGGAAGGAGCAGATTCTGATGTATAAAGTACCTGAAGAAACTGCTTGAAGAAGAGTCATGGTCCTGTTCCCTTGCTGGCAGAGGTAGATGCCATAGAAAAACGAAAGCATCATTATGCCACTCAAGTACATGGATGAGTATTTAAACCTATTTTCTATGCTTCTATTTTCTCATTTCCAGGATGGAAACAATACCATTAATCACCTCAACCATAATCCTTTTATCTTTTCAGAAGAGAAAACAAACTTCTCTTCATTTTCTTACCTTTAGAACAGCTTGATCACACGGTTTCTCAGAGTAGTTTTGATTTGCATTTGGCTGATGACTAAGGATTTTGAGCACTGTATTATGTTTGTTTCTGTCGTTTCTGATACCTCAATTGATAATTCCCTATTAAGTCCTGTACCCCAATTTCTAATATGGTTATTTGAGTTATTTTGAGCTGGTGGTGGCTCATGTTATCAGCCCAACAGAGTTCATTTGCTAAGAATCTCATCATGAGATTATTAAATTATTCAAGTTTGAAAGCCGGTGTTGACTGTGTCCTTCATGGATCAGTTCTTTTGCAAATTCTCAGGAACTGATGATGCAAAACAATAGATTTGTTTAAAGTGTTCAATCATTCGATCGATAAAAATCTATTATTACATAATAAGTACAACACTCACTGGGTATCCCAGTGTCCCTTGTCCTCTGGGCACTGGTTCTGGTACCAATCTCCTGCTGTGTCAATCACCCAGCAGCCAAACCCATAATGCATGACACCATCATTCTTTACCTAATCCAATAAGTCAATAATTGGATAGTCCTGCATACTTAACTTTCATAAGATGAAACCAAACTACAGTGATTGTCAAGGAAGTAATACTTAGAAAATTAAATAATGTCACACAATTATCACCCAGGGAGGAATGGCGAGACTCCAGTCATGAAGGACAACATGTTCATCGATGTCAATAATTAATATATAATGAGAAATAAGTGAATAATGACATGATGGTGCATACTTAAATCCCACATGGAGAAGTCGAACTGAACTCTTCGTGGAATAATGATTTATTTAAAAAATTAAATTGATAATTAATCAGTTGGCACTTTATATTAGCTCTGACAAGATGGCACCAAAGTTGTAAAGCTACAGCTGATGTAATGATCTATTTAAGTAGCTAAATAATCAATCAATGAGATGATGTTACACCATCAACTCCCGAAATCTCACTCCAAAAGGGACTTATGGTCCATAATATTATCTTGTGTCTAAACAAGAAGTGTCAATTTAAATAATATAATTATGTAATTACATGATCTGTGGCACCAAACTCCAGTTGTCATGGATGATATAATCATTGTTTTATCTAACTAAATAATCAAATAAAGAATTGATGTAACATCATCTACTTCCTTAACGTGGATTAACCAGACTCATGAATATTGATGTCATGATTAATTTAAATATTTTACTTACATAATTAATATGTAGATGGTCTGAAATACTTGACTTCCATATCGTGGAACCATAATCCACTGACCATGGATTATCTATAGTCCTATTTTCATAATTAAATTATAACATAATCAGACGATGAAATAGTCTGCCATACTCAACACACGTTGTCTCTCACTTGACTCCCACAAGATTGTGTGAAACTCCCCAGTTCATCCCTTATTTCATCACAGAGTTGAGTAGTAAAATGTGTAAAAGCTGAAGTGTCATTGTGTATTCAGGGTTTTAGAAGATATCACACATTTAATGTTGGATAGCTGCCTCAAAGGAGATGAACTGCAATCCAATTATACCTCAGTCTACTCTAACAAATGGATTACCACCTTCCTGAAGGAAGTTAACAATGGGAAACTCACCTTTTGATGAATATTTGTGAGTCATATTATCTTTGAATCCATATTTTTTTCCTTCTTAGGAGAGAGAGCATTCATAAACAGAAGTCTATGAACTCTTTCTCCACAGATATGTTCTCTGATATTAGGTAACCTTGAATTGGGTAACCAGTAAAAGCTGTAGGCAAACTTCCAGAGTTTTGGCTATGACTTGGTGAGGTGAATCATATGCTGTCTTTAAAATTTTAGGTGATCATTGTCTTGGGAGATTATAATGTCCCATGATAACACTTCATCGAAGCTGCTCTCTGGTCCTTGGCCCAAGATAACAGGATACAGAATACAAGCAGGTTTGCCAGGCAACATTTATGATCCAACATTCTGTCACATTCTAGTGCACTTCCCACATGCTAAAATTAGCATACCAACCGATGGACTAACCTATAGCCTCAATGATTTTCTCAAAAACAAAGCAGGCCTCTTTTTCTGTATTATACCTATTTACCTGTCTCTCAAGCTACATCATGCCTATAGTGATTTAAGCATGAAAATGAAAGAATCATTATGCCAATCAAGTACATTGATGAGTATTTAAACCTATTTTCTATGGTTCAATTTTCTCATTTGCAGAATGGAAATAATACCATTTATTGCCTCTACCATAATCCTATTCTATTTACTGAAAAAAAAATAAATTCTCCTCACTGTCTTACCTTTAGAGCAGCTTGATCTCATTGTTTCTCAGAGTTGTTTTTATTTGCATTTGGCTGATGACTAAGGATTTTGTGCACTCTCTTGTGTTTCTTTTAGTCACTTTTGAGTTCTCAATTGATAATAATTCTCTATTGAGTCCTGTATCCCATATTTCTAATATGGTTATGTAGAGTTATTTTGAGTTGGTAGTGTGTGATGTTATCAGCCCGACAGAGTTCATTAGATAAGATTCTCTGATCCTGAGATTATTAAATTATTCAATTCATAAAATCGGTGTTGACTGTGTCCTTCATCGTCAGTTTTGTTGCAACCTCTCAGAAGCTGATGATGCAGAAATAATACAGTTTTTTTTTAAAGTCGTTTAATCATTCCATCCTTAAAAATCTATTGTTACATAATCAGTAATCACTGGATAACCCAGTGTCCCTCATTCTCTGGGCACTGCTTCTGGTACCAATCTCCTGCTGTGTCAATCCCACAGCAGCCAAAACCATAATGGATGACAAAATCTTTATTTATGTAATCAAATAAGGAAATAATTGGATAGTCCTGCATACTTCACTTTCATACGATGGAACCAAACTCCTGTGATTTTCAAGGAAGTAACACTTATGTAATGCCACATGATTAACTCCCAGGGAGGAATGTCCAGACTCCAGTCATGAAAGACAACATGTTCATTGATTTAAATAAGTAATATGTAATGATAAATAATTGATTAATGACATGGTGGAGCACATTTAAACCCCACAGGCAGAAGTCAGACCGTTCTCTTCCTGGAATAATGATTTATTTAAAAACTTAAATTGATAATTAATTAGTTGGCACTTTATATTAACTCTGACAAGATGGCACCAAACTCGTGAACCTATGGCTGATGTAATGATCTATTTCAATAGCTAAATAATCAAGTTAAGAGATGATGTCACATCATCAACTCCCAAAATCTGACTCCAAAATGGAGTCATGGTCCATGACATCACCTTTATTTTAAATGTGTTAATTAAATGATGAATTATTTTTTTAATGTTCTAATTTTACAGTTAAATAAGTAAGTGTACTATTCGATGAAGTGATGATCTGGCATGATTGACTCCCATAAGGAGGCTCAAAACTCCAGCGAACACTGAATAAATAAACACAGATTTTCATAATTAAATGAATAAAAATTAAACAAGTGGATGATGTTTTATACGTGACTCCTACGAGATTGCTCAAAACTGAAGAGATCATTGAGTTTTTAATTATAGATTTGAACAAGAAAATAAATGAATAATGAGATAATTTCTCATAATTCAACCCTAGAGGGATAACAAAATGATATCACCATTGATTTAAATAAATAAATAAATAATGAAATTACAGGAGACAATTAACATCCACAAGGTAGAAAACCTTGCTCAGATGAATTCATTTTTCTAAATCAAATCCTACATGATTCCATTCTTTTACATGTACAAGTACATGATGAAGGGACATTGTTGGTTGTATAAATGCCTTGGCATGTGGGTCAAGTATGAGTGCTCACAAGAGAAAATACACATGTGTGGAAAACTGTGATTACAGATTTGATTTAATTTTAATCATGTGATGTCAGTGTGTTGGTTTGTGACTGTGAATGCTT
Source organism: Phodopus roborovskii (assembly GCF_943737965.1). Taxonomy (NCBI): domain Eukaryota; kingdom Metazoa; phylum Chordata; class Mammalia; order Rodentia; family Cricetidae; genus Phodopus; species Phodopus roborovskii. The sequence goes on along the minus strand of NW_026125790.1, from coordinate 8,810 downwards.
GTTCCCAAGAAAGTTAGACCCTTGAGTATTCCTTCATCAGGAACTCGAGAACTTTCTCAAACACCAGACATACATCCTCGCAATGAGCTTGTCATAATTTTGCTTTTCCATTCTCTATGCTGTACATATTTCACATGCTTTCATATTATCTTGATAACAGGTAATAGGGAACAACTCACAGTAAAGAAAACACATTTCATATAAACAATTTGGTGAATAATTTAGATATCATACTTGTGTTTAGTTTCAATGAACTACATTGTTTCATTTGAAGATGGGGTATTAATAAGTTCACTGGAACCAAGAGAAATGATGAATGTGTGTTTTCTTGGGAAACAGCTTACACAGATGAAAATAAAGAAACATGGAAAGTTTCCTACTCAAGAAAACGTACTTTCTGATCTTCTGACGAGTTCTGCAACACAAGAAGAGGTGAGGGGGAGAGAAAGAGGGAGGAAGTGAGGAGAGAAAAAGGGAGGAAGAGAGGGAGAGCATAACACATATTTCTCCACCTTCTGGTCATGTATTCAGAAACAAAGAACCATCATATGAGACAGATTCTGACTTCCTCAGGAGATGATCTGAGAAAAAAGCCTGGATTCTGAAGAAATTTTCCCTCTGACTGGTGGGTGAGCTAGAGGCTCTGATTGGTTAGTAAAACCTGAGTGACAGGACCTGGTGTGCACAAGAGACACAGTCCATTGAGGGAGGCTTTGGGAAGGTTACCAAATATTTCAAATTTTTAGCATATATATAAAAGTCTATAGAGCTTCCACATAAACAACCCAGACTCCCTGAGTATATGGGTGTTGTTTTGATTCTTGCTAATTTTGCTGGCTAGGATTGATGTGGGGTGGGAAGAGAAAGGAGTCCATGGGCTCACACTCAGGAGGTGAAGAACTTTTCTCTTAGCTGCCATCCTGTATACCTCAGGCATCTGTTCCTTGAAATGTCATAGAATGTGGTTTGGGCAAGGTGCAGTTAGCACCTTGCCAAGCCAGATCTCTATGAGTTCAAGGCCAGCCTGGTCTACAGAGTTCCAGGACCAGCTCCAAAACTACAGAGACCCTGTCTCAAAGAAACAAATAGATAGATTGATGCTGCCCATATGTAGGTGTTGGCTGAGTTCTGTAACCTGACAAATACATTTACAATCAATGATCTGTTTCTCAAACCTCTGACCTGACATAACTGTATCAAGCAGGATTAGACACATGACAGTTTCCTCATTGCCAATTAAATATTATTTGCCTCAAAATAACCTTCCAAAACTGTGCACCCAAACTAATCTGTATTCATACACATGACAGGGATGAAAACTTGCTGAGAAATTACAGAATCACAACCCCTATCACAGTCTGGTCCTTTCTCATAAACTTAACTAAATCACCTGATTTTTTTCTCCATTTTTCCTACAGTGTACACAATAAACCATGCCTCCTACTCTTGCCTGGAAAAAAATGGTCTACAAGTGAATTGATTTCCTATGACCACATTGTATATGACTTCATGATGGAAAGTGGAAAATTTTAAATCTCTTATGGGAATAGTTATTTAAGAATTTTGGAGATGAAATATATAGCACAGATGTTCATTGCTTTGGAGAGTAACAGACTTGTGTCAAAGCCAATTGATTCAACATGGAGAGTTTGCCTCAGCAAAATTATTTTCTAACAGGATGTAAATGCAGCTGTTCTCCCTTCCTAGGGAGAAATCCCTTCACACTCTTGGGAGATTAATAAAGAAAAATCTCTTTAAATTGCATGCATACATCTCTAGCTAATGCACAAAGTAGACCCAGATTAGATACACTCGCATTCCACATACACAATCATCCTTAAGTGTCTTTTGGGTCCATGGTCCAATTTATATTTTGAACAAATTAAAGAGAGACAGGGAACTTGTAGTTGTATGCACTGAGATATATGGGAGGATTATATGGCAAAGAAACATCCTAGAGTAATTTCTTAAATACACTATTGACCTGGTCTTGAACTCATTATAATCTGCCAACCTCTGCCTTCACAGTGCAGGGATTTAAGCTTCTTCAGAATAGCATCTTGTATACTACTCCAAGGGGGAATGGGAGGAATGGAAGAATATAGGGGACTTCTATGAAGTAGCAGGAAGCATCAGACCATGGGACAAATTCTGGAGGCAGCTACTCAAATAACACTATACAAGAGGAACACAGGCTATCTCAAGAACATTACTGACTAAGCCCCAGATGGCATTTCAATCAATAATGACAGCTCTACATGGTTGGAAAGCTTAGGTTCTCAGGATCTGAATCAAACCCTCCATGAAAGCTGTGACTGCAGACCATTACCAGCTCTTCCAAGCACACTCCTGGTTTTAGAGAAACCTCTGCTTTTTTGTCAATATATCAGGCCCTTAGGGAAGCCTCCCAAGAATGTTCCTCCCCCTGACTGAGTGCCTAAATGAAAGCCATGTGATGAACTGCATGATAGGGCAAGTCCTTAACATGACAATGATTTGATTCTCAAATAGTTTTCACCTGGTGTCCTATTGCCCACCTTGAATAACAATGCTTGTCTCAAGTAGAACACTGTAACTTCATGGACCAACTGGCTTTAAGGTTGCTTTTAACAGTGTAATGCCTCCTTTAGCACCTTGTTAGAGGCCTGTATTTCATAGAGCAATGGGCATAATAGCAGATTATAAATCAAGGGTGGCTCATTTGTAACAGTTTGGACCCAAATGTCTAGACAATTCTCTTGAATAAATGTGTATTCTACCATCCTGATTTCTAGCAGAATTGTTTATTATACAATTGTCTTTGGAGTGTCTTAGAGGCAGTCGTCTGTAAGCAAAAATCTACCTTGTGAGACTTACTCTTTATTTCCAACATTTCGTGAATCCTTTATACAAACAATTTTACTCATCTACATCATGGCATGTAAGTAGAGTACACTGAACAAAAGGGAAGTCTTTTACAAGAGCCACAGTAATGCATGTCAACAAATAAATGTAAAATGCAAAGTGCTAAATGTCTTGAAGATACTAGAGAAACAGGCCTCTCCAAGGTTGGCAACCTTTCCATGGATGCAACTAAAACCGATTGATATTGAGTAGAGACATGTTTCAATACACAGTTCCCTGCTCCCAATGCTCTGAGCACATTCATCCCACAGAGTGAAGTGATTCAGAGGCCTACACCTGGGCATAGCAAATTGCAAGGACCTTTGTGATACATCACAGGTCAGTGAAACTGGCTGCAGTTTCCCTTTCAGATTCAAATTGGTTCAGGAATGTCAGGATCTGCCCCTCCCCAACTGGGAACAGCAGCCCCTCATTCACCATGTCATGGTTAGTAGCTCTTCCAATATATCCAGCCAACTCCCTGTGGCAGTAATTTAAGCACAGCAGAAACAAAACATTGTACCACCTTCTTTTCAGAGACAAATGTGAAACTGGCACCCAGATGGGACCTGTACCAGTTGGAGACACACACCTTTAATCCCAGGACTGGAGAGGCAGAGGAAGGTGCATCTCTGTGAGATTGAGGCCAACCTGGTCTACAGAGTTACTTCTAGGGCAGGCTCTGTAAGGATGGAAAAATTTAGCCTAACTCTCCACTGACCCCAGGAGTAGGCAAAAGGTCACATTCTTAACTGTTTATGACAGGGCTGTTTAAGACATCACCTGTGAGTGAGTGAACACAGGAAACCAGCCTTGTCACCCCACCCACTTCCTGGGTTAAGCAAGGTCTTGGATAGTTCAAATTGATTGGTCTGCACTGGATGCTATGAGATGATTGGTTTAGGATGGGTGGGCTTTGTTGTAACCCTATAAAAGCTGTCTCAATTGTATATCAAAGATTCCCCCAGTCCTCTACTGCCTCGTGGAATATGGCTGCGGACCCCAATGCTCTTGAAATATAAGAGACCTCATGCTTTTGCATCAAGACCACTTCTCATGAGTGATTTGGGGGGGGCTGAGTTGGGGCGTGAGTGTTTATGTGCTCTGTGGGTCTTTCAGCTCCAAAGCTACTGAGAAATACTGCTTTCTTCAGACTCTCCATCTTGGCAGTATGCCGCCGGCTCACCGGTAAGAGAAATACATAGATCAGCAGAAATGGGTTAATAATTAAGGCAGAGCTAGCCGATAAGAAACAAGTAACCGGGCCAACAGCATTGTATCAAATATAGAGTCTCTGTGTGTTATTTGGGGCTGGTGTGGCGGCGGGACAAGACCGGGCGGCGGCCGATAAAAAAAATGGTACTCATTATACACGACAGCTTTTACAGTTGGCTGACCTGCTGAGAAAAATGAAACTTTCTCCAAAATTAGTAGCATTAGTTACAACAGAAAGAACGGAACCAGAATACAATGCCTGAGATAAAGGTGAAATTCTTGTCCTTTGGATCAAAGTGTAAATTTATAGCCAGTGGATCCAAATTATAATTAATGGTCAGGAAAAAAATGCCACATATAGCTACTCAGACCCACAGGCATCAGGATGGGTAGATTCTTGAAGACCCATCGGACCTTCGTTCTGGCTGTTACAATCACTGTCCCTCTGCATATGGCGAATCAGCTGCTCAGGCACCCAAACAGGGTTATCTGCATCTTGTGGAAAGACACAAACTGACCCTCGGGCCCATACAAGAACTGGGTTGGGGTCGCACAGTTTTCCAGTAGGGACAGTTTTCCACATAACTGAACCATAGTCAGATGACTGAGGGCGCCAATGACTGTAGACTGCAGATCGAGCAGCGCCATCAATAGTTAAAATTTTTAAATATAAAGCACAAGAAAAAGGTGAATATGAGAAGACCCTGTAAACTCCCCCTTTTTTGTTTTATGAAGTAGGCTTTCATTGTGCGATGAGCATGTTCCACCATGGCCTGACCCTGAGGATTATAAGGGATACCCATCTTATGTGGGATAAAAATATTTGCAAAAAGAGTTAAAACCCTGACTAGTATAAGCAGGGGCATTATCAGTTTTTAATTGTCTGGGCATTCCCATATAAGCAAAGGCTTATAAACAATGGCTCTTAACATCCTTAAGCCTTTCTCCAGTATGAGCAGAGGCAAATATGAGATTAGAATATGTATCCACAGATACATGAACAAATTGTAGTCGACCAAAGGAAGGAACATGGGTAAGATCCATCTGCCAGATATCATTAGGTGTGACATCACGGGGGTTAACTCCAAGGTGTGGAAAAGGTAAGAACTCTGCACATAGTGGACAATTCTTAACTATATCAATAGCTTGGTATCTAGCAATTTTAAAATGGAATTTAAGTGACCCTGCATTAATTGGAAGGTTGTATGAGCTGTGCAGTCTGCTTCATAACCAGACTCTCTCATCATCATGATGGCATTATCTGTTTTATTATTAAAATCAGCAATGGCATTTCCTTCATTTAAAGGGCTGGGCAAATCAGAATTTGCTTGGAGATGTCCTACAAAAATTGGAGGAGAGTGCCTCCATAGTAGGCTTTGTATATCTAGTAAGTGTTCTTGTACATGAGAGACTGAAGCTATATAAGCAGCAGTTTCTAAGGGAGCCAATATATGATACACATATTTACTATTTGTGTATAAGTTAAATGGCTCATTAGAAAAATATTGAAGGGCTAATTGTACTGCAGATAGTTCTGCAAATTGTGCAGACTTCACTTTAAGTATAGAGTGTTTGATAATGGGAAAAGAAACAGCTATTGCACAACCATTTGAAAAGCCATCTGTAAATAGATTGTGGGCCCCCTTCAGAGGATTTTGGGAAATAACCTTGAGCAAACACACAGGGTGATTTTTTTTTTAATGAGCTAACTTACTGGAAGAAAAATAACTATCAAAGTGGCAGGGTGAGGAACACAAGCAATGTGCCCAATCCTCATCAAACTGTTGAAGCCATTTTATCTGTTGTTGAGTATAGGGAATAACAATTACATCCAGCATCTTGCCAAAAACTTGAAGGCTCATTTTGTATGCCTTTTGAATAATAGAAAGCATTGCTTGGGGATAAGATTTAATTGCCTTTCTTGGGGATGAATGTTCATGCACCCACAATATAGGACCAGTTTGCCAAAATACCGCAGTAGGGGAATATGCTTAAGCAAAAACTAATAACATCAAGTTCTTAGAATAGTCAATATAATTTAAACGTGCAGATTGGAGGCATTTATGCACAAGCTGTATGCATTTCCACACAGCATGCGTTAAGGTGTGTGGAGAAGTGGGATCAGAATCTCCTTGTAAAATATCAAATAATGGTTTAAGCTGCCCAGTAGTTAGGGCTAAACTAGATCGAACCCAGTTTATGTCTCCCAATAATTTTTGAAAATCATTAAAGGTGGTCAGTTTATCCAGCCTTAAAGTAGTCTTTAACAATTGATGACCAGTATTGATAGGGAAATTCTTGTTGCAATTTTTCTGGGGCTGTTCTTAAGCCAGCTAGTTGAAGATTATGTTACAATTCCCCAAAATCCTCATTCATTTCCTTAGAATCTGGGCCACCTAAAATAATATCATCCATATAATGTAAAATATACAGGGATTGAAATTTCTCTCTAATGGGGGCAATGGCCAATTATACATAAATTTGACAAATAGTGGGACTATTGGCCATTCCTTGAGGTAACACCACCCATAGATAACTCTTTTAGGGCTCTTTAAAATTAAGGGAAGGAAAATTTCCCAGGCCACTGTGATCTCCGGCTCTTATGATAATTAAATTTTTAGGTACAACAGACTGAGGGTCACCTTGTAGGAATTTACCCAGTCCTTTTCCATGTACATAACCTTGGTTAGCCAGCATATTTTTAACAGGCTCAGTAGTAAGGACCTCGCCCATGGCCTGAAGCACATCTCTCCCCCAAAGATTAACAGGGATATGACTTCACACAAAAGGCTGAAAAAGACCTGTATGTCCTTCATTATCTGACCATTTAAGAAACTGAGTACTACATTCTGGAGCCACAGCAATGTCCTTGTTGTCCACACCAACAGCAAGTCTTTGGCCTGGATCCTCCATTGTCCCCACCTCTTTTAATAACTGAAGCTATAACCTGGACCATAATGTGATGACCATCTATGTACCGACATATGCGTATATAATCATTAAGATGTTTGGCCTTATGGTGATGTAAAGCCTCTTTACAATACTTGTTTGCATTTTCAAATGCCAATTGTTTGACTATGGGCATGGCATTTCCATCATCACCAAAAATGTGGCCTGGCAGCTGTAGGAGGCATTCTGCAAAATCTGAATAGGGCTCAGACAGTCCCTGCAATACCGTAGATAGTTGATCTCCTGCAGCCTTATTAGGCAGGGCTTTCCAAGCTCTAATAGCAGCAACAGCATTTTGTGCATGGACTGCTGGGTCAAAAAAGAATTTGAGCTACAAGTGTAGAATATTGCCTAGTGCCTGCGAGCATATCTAAATTCCTAGCAGGAAATCCAGCAACAGCATTAATTTGTGTGGTTTCCTTGCAAAATTCTTGAAATTTGTCTCTCTATAGCAAATAGTCACCCCCACTCAGCAAGCCTCTACAGAGCTGCATCCAATCAATACAATTTAATCCTGTGAAAGACTCAAAAATTGTCTGAGTAAAAGGAGCATGGGGCCCATAAGCAGTGACAGCCTCTTTAAGCTGTTTTATATCCTTAAAAATTTAATGGGCTGTGCTCCGTCACTCTGTTATTCTGCAGATCCACTGTCTCAATCACTGGAAACAATTGTCTTTCCTATTCTAACACTTCTACCTTGGTTATTAAATCTTTGGCTTCTTCCTCTAACCCTCGAGGTATAGAGGCCCTACAAAAGGAAGCAGAATCACAAAAAGTTGTTGTGCCTTGGGAGTTAAAATATGGGCTCACCAGCTTCAGTTTCTGATTCCAAAGTATCCAGTTCATCAGTTACATCATGACTATCATCTCCTAGTTGGGATCCCTCTTGTCCCCTGATACATATTGTAATTCCTCAAAGTCCTATTCATCTCTGCCATTTTTCTTTTTAATTGTGGCAATGAATTCTTTAGCTGTCTTGTTTTAATCCTATTGCCCTGTCTTTTCAATAGGGCCACTAATAGTCCACTCAGACTTTCCGTAGGGTTACTGGCACCCATCCTTCAATACACCCTCATTCACTTAATTTTGCTGGCCGGCCTCCGAGGGTGATTTCTTAGGTGATCCTTTCTTTCCAAATCTTGGTGGGCAAGATCCACTGGTATTGTCTATGCCCTGATTTGTTCCACAAATCAGGTGATGGCCTAGAGATTGAAATAAAGTCAAGACAGGGGGTCATTCGTTCAATGGCAATGTCAGAACACCAAATGCCGAATGCAGTTTATTGAGGGTAAAGAATGGTCTTAAATAACAATTTACAGCACAATGGAAAATTACAGGAATTTTAGGCTGAGCTCTTCCCTACGAGGTGTGTGTTGTCACGAGGTGTGTATCATGAGGTGTGTTATCAAAATGGGAAGAGTTCCAAAACAGCCTTGGGGCAAGGATTTCCAGCCAACAGCTTCAGGCTTGCTCAAGGTCCCTCGGGGGTCCATGAAGGTTCTACACCATATCTGTATTAAGTAGGAAGTTTGATAAACACATTGTAAATGTCTGCTTCTTTGACAATATAGTCATATAATTCTGGCACTTCCCACATTTATTTCATGACACGGACATTATAATGTATTCATCAAGTTACCTTAGAAGGAAACTGAATTTGATGTTCACATAGAACTTTTCTTGGCCCTTAAAAATCATATAGCCCTGAGGAAAAAAACCAAAATGAATAGACATAAAGGGAGACACAAGCTAGTAGATCAATT